>NC_056725.1:320528644-320593644 GCF_019279795.1 Protopterus annectens
TAAATTCCATTATTGACTGATTGACTGTAGGGTTCTGTGATTTATGACAGCAGACAAAAATTAGAAGAGACACTGCATGTGAGTGTGCGTGTGTGTGTGCACATGCGTGCGTGTGTGTGCGTGTGTGTGCGTGTGTGTATGTGTGTGTGTGTGTGTATATGTGTGTGTATCTGCCTGAGTGGTCACTGTTGATGGGGTTACTTAGGTGATAGGTTAGGGCGATTAGTGAGAGTGTGTGTGTGCGTGAGCGTGCGTGTGCATGTGTGTGTGTTCACTCATGTCTTTGAATAGGTGTGTGCATGTGTGTGGTAGAGTGTATGAGGGGTAGCTGGACCAGCGTGATGCATATACCTCCAGTTTTGATTATCATAGCAAAGTGCTGATCTATACTTGTAGTACTTATGGACAATTCAGAGGTATGCAGATTACCAGATAATAAGGTCTTTCTTTGTTTCAGCTAACATGTCTCTGAAACGCAGTTTCCTGCATCATAGAAACTTTCCCTTTTAGCTGCAGTTCTTACCCGTGTGATGTTTTTTTTTCAATCCAAAGTGTTTTTTTTTCGGGTGGCTAAATGACCACACTTTTATGAAGTAGCTTGCACACTCCCAATATTATTAATTCCAGGGTAAGTGTGCTTTGGAAATAAGAATACATTTATTTTTTTCTTTTGCAGTTGTGTCTTTAGAAATATGTGTTTTTAATGAACTGGTTAAGAAAAACTAAATTTCCATGAGCAGTTTTCTTTGCTTTCACTATTCCCTATCTGTGTAAGTGTCAGACTCAGAGTGTAAAAGTTTTCAACTGAATAATTAAGCAATCATACCCTTAGAACACAAAGTCTCATATCATCTAGTAATCCATCCAGCTATCTATTTTTAATGTGTTTTTTACCATTGCTTTAATGAGCCAACAATATTAATTTAAAAGATATATATTCAATACCCACTATATGATATAGTGAAGGAAAAATAGGCATATCTTATATTCAGTATATGTAATGAAAAAACTAAATGGCCACAGAAGACGCCTATCCTTGTGCATTCCAGACTGTCTTGCAACACAAAATAATCTGAGAGTCATGCTGCTCAACACCAGAAGTCTAAATCTCAATATGCACTCACTCAAAGCACTCCTCAAAATGGTGAACATCAACATTTGTGCTATAATGGAGACCTAGTTTAAAGCAGCAGAAAGCACCCCTGCGCTACCAGGCTATAGCTCATTCCACACCTTTTGGCCCCAGAACATTGAATGAAGCTCCAAAGGTGGTGGTGTCTCCATATTCATAAAGGATATGCACACCTCCAGACTAGTAGCACAACATAATGCATCTGAGATACTCCAGGTACAACTAATATTGGGTAAGACAGCTATTCAGGTCATAGCCTTCTTCTTGGAATTCAATTCCAATGCCCTGGACCAGCTCATTCTTATCCCCACTAGAGGAAGCAGCATCCTTGACCTGCTTATTACTAACATGGGCAACCATTGCACTACACCAATAGTCAGTTCCTCCCTGGTTAGATTTGACCACAAACTAATCACCATGGAAATCCACATCTCACTCACATGCCCCACAAAGGTATCCACCATGAAAAACTTCTCCAAAGCTGACTTTGGACTCCTAAAAACAGAGGTGGCTAATGTCACAGCACCCATATCAAAGGAAAATAGATGTATGACTGCCAAATCATACACCAATGTACTGTACGAACACATACATGAATGCATGGAACTAGCCATACCCAACATAACCAAGATGCTCTCCTCCAAAAAAGGAAGCCAATATGGTGGGGCCCTGCCACTAATAAACTCTACAAAAGAAGGAAGAAACTGTTGGAGAAAAAGATGAAGTCCCAAGACTGGAAAAACTCCCTTATCAGCCTCAACAAAAAGTTGATATACTCATCAAAACCTCCAAAGCCAGCTATGAAGGCAGAATTATGGCAGACACTAAAAACAACCACAAAGCCTTCTGTAGTTATATCAAGAACCTCCATGGCAATTCCCAGATTTGCTCTGAGTTACTGCACAATAGTACCTCCTATACTGAGTCAACAGATATTGCCAACATACTGGCCGACAGATTCAGTGTCAACATTACCCCTCTCTCAATCCCAAAGGACCAATCACAATTGCAGAAGAATGCCAGGTAACCAGCATTACTGCAGCACAGGTTAAAGCTGCATTGTCCAAGGCCAAGAATACAGCTTCCATGGGACCTGACAATATCCCTAGTTGTGTTCTACATGAATTACAAAATGAACTGGCACCATATCTGTGTGCCCTGTTAACTCACAGCCTCACCTTAGGCTTTGCCCCTACCAAATGGCACCCTGCTACAGCCATCCCTCTCCATAAAGGAGGAGTGACTACATACCCTGAAAATTATCGACCATTATCCTGACAAGTCTAATATGTAAGGCTATGGAGTGCATCATCAGGGACTTAATTAACAAGGATATAGGGGATCTCCAAACTCTAGATCCCACGCAATGTGGTTTTGTGAAAGGTAGATCATGTCTGCTCAACCTGGTTGACTTCTTTGAGTCAGTTGCCAGAGCTGTGGATGAAGGTAAGGCAGTTCATACAGCCTATCTCAATCTGGCCAATGTATTTCATACCATTCTTCATTCAGGAATTATTGGAAAACTCACCAAACTAGGCATCAACCCCTATAGCATTAGGCGGGCTGAAATTTGGCTGACAGATAGAACCCACAGTGTGAAAGTAGTGGACTCCAAGTCAGACTGCTGACCAGTCACTAGTAGAGTCCTACAGGGATTGGTCATGGGTCCTCTCCTATTTGGCATCTACTTCTCAGAAGTCTAGGCCAACACTGAGGGACTCTGGCTGACCAAGTTTGCAGACGACTGCAAACAGGGAGACATTATTAACTCCCCAAGTGATGCAGACATCCTACAAAAATGTCTCACTGAGACCAATGACTGGTGTCAAAACCATGGCCTTAAGCTTAATGCCAAAAATTACATCATTATCCCCTTTGGGAAAAACTCAGTTCCCACTAATTACCTCATCAATGGGAGCTGACTGAACACTGAAGGCGTTATAAGAGGTGTGGGGAAACAGGTTGACAGCAACCTCATCTTTGACCACCACATTGCCACTGTTGTCAGAAAGTCCTTCTATGTGGCATATCTCAGTACCAAGGGTTTTGCATCCATTAAGAAAGAGGTCATCATTTCTCTCTACTCTTCCCTCATTAGACCAATCATAGAGTATAATGCCCCATTTGGCACGTACCTCACTAGACACCTGCAACAGCTGGAGAGGCCACAAAAGTACCTCATGAAGAGAATCCTATGCCTTAAACATGTCCTACATGGACAGACACTAAAAACTACAGCTATTCTCTGTCTCATATCGTCTACTAAAAGGCAATCTCTGCTTGACTTACAAAGCCATGTCTGACCCGGCTCTGTTAAGAATGCTACATCTAAAGAAATTCCAATCCCCCCACACCACAGGCTCCATAGACCTCAACCTCATTACCACAATCAACAGAACATACTGGAAGGACAGGTTCATAACCCAGAGATTGCCCATGCTCTGGAAGAGACTTACCATACATGTCAAATGAGCACCTCACTGGCCCTCTTCAAGAGAAATCTTAATGAGTGGATGGGAAATTGAAAGTTCACCCCGGGGATCACTTCAGTGGCTCTACTTGATAGAGGGACTGGGAACTAATGTCATGCGGCATAATGCCAGGGCACTTTAATGGGCTAGGCTTGTAAAGACTCCAAGACCATAAGCCTAGTACACACCTAAGAACTTATGAAACCTGTCCAGCCTTTCTCCAATAGGCAGACCAGCTGCAGCATCCTGTATTAGCTGAGGAATACTTCTACTGAACTATCAGCCCCACCCATAAATAGAAAGATATCCACATGTGCCATATCTTACTAAAGGCTTCTGTTTAGTTCTCAAATTTTTTTCACTCAAAATGTCTCTATTATCTTTCTTCAGAAGATGCAAAAGTTGTAGAAGCACCCTTCAACAGTCACCTGCCTTATAACTGTTCTCATCACCATTAAGAAAAGAAAGCCTGGAAATTGTATTTATTTATTTATTTAGTCCTCTGTTTGGTAAAAAATTACACAATCAGCAGTGATCTCCAGAATCAAGTTCACCTCACCAGCCCATATAGTATCAACTAATTGCAGACGGTCTATATATTTCAGGCCTATATCACTTGATCAAAACACCAGTTCAGTGAATACCTATTCATTGACTCCAGTTTAGCAAACTACCATTTTATCTAACTATCAAATTAGTGAATGTTTTCCCAGGGCACTAATTTAGTAGGCCAACATACCTAGCGATGCACACTGCAGTATTACAGACCCACCAATGTAGGGGGCTATGCCCCTCACATCCCCCAGTATACCTCCCCAATTAAATATAACTCCAACATCATACTACAATGAGGAAAAAGGCAAATTTCCACATGTTGGCCAACTCTCAGTGCCCTGGGAAAAAAGTTTGCTGATTTGTGCATTCGATACTGAATACTGATATTTATCTCACCAGTATGTTAACTATGCTTTCTGATAGTAGCATGTATACTAAGATCAATTAAATGGATGTTAAAAAAATGATTAAAAAAGTGCACAGTGGCCTGCTTGATTGTTTTTTGAGTAGATATATTTTGAAAGATTTGTATGATTATTTATTAATTGAGTTTCCTTTAGTGCCAGTGATTTATTGACTACCCAAAATTCATAAGGAGCCTTATAAACTCTTTGAGACCAGTAGTATCAAGGAGGGTTGACTCACTGAATCCCTATCCCTGTATGTTGAGAAACAACATGTGCATGAATGGGTGTGCCTTCTTTGAAGGTTGGGTGTTAGGCTGGCAACTAGGCACTGTAAGAAAAATCCACTGCAAATCATTAGCGGACCGGAGTTCCGCTGTGGTGACCCCTAACCGGGAATAGCAGAAAGACATTACTTACTTTTGATTTAATATCTCTGTAATCTATACAACTGTTTTCCCATCCACCCACCCTGTTCTTATGGTGGTCTTATGTCTTGGTGTCTTTGAGTTGCCTGCCTCTGGTGTAGGGTTGATACTGGACACCCCCCCCCCCAGTCACATTACATCAGCTCATTCTATGGTTAATAGTGAGAACTTAGCAAGGCCCCACCCCTTTAGCTTCTGCATATTGAATTATCTCATTATCTTCTGCCTCTTCACTTTCTACTAAAAAAAAAAAAAAAAATGTTTCCTACCTTTCCCTGAACTAGTGTAGCCCAGATACAGATTTGCTGTATCCAGGATTTTTTGTAAGCTACTGTGCGGTGCTCTTCAATTGTTTCCCTTAGATCTGCTATTTTCTGCTCTCCTCCACTTTTATTAGCTTATTAGTTTAGCACTTTAAACTATTTCTGGTGCCAGAAAGTGTGCTCTTCAAAATTTCCCTTAGAACTAGCTGTTTTTTCAGTTGTAGCAGTAAAATCTGAATCCCTGTGACTAGCACTTGCTCTAAAACCTGGTGAAAAGCACTAGGAAGCCTTAAAGTAATACAAGCACTAAATTCTTCTTGTTAATAAGGAGAAATTAATTGTAGGCACTAAACAGCCTATAATTGAAAAGTACCTTGCCAAGGTAAGGAAAAACAGCTCTTGCTTTTTACAAAAAAAAAAAAAAAAAAAACACCGAACTGGACGTGTCCAAGGGTCAGCCTCCGGTGATTTCGCCTGTCCACCTGGTGAATCTGGGCATACTGAGGGAATGCAGAAATTGCCTCATGTACACAGACAACTCTCTCCTCCTACCACCCAACACTACAACTTGCGAGAGATGTACTTACATAGACAAACTGTAAGCAAAGCTTTCTCCAGCCATGATTGTGCTAGACCAGGGGTGTCCAATCTTTTGGCTTGCTGGGGCCGCATTGAGTGAACAGAAATTGTCTTGGGGCCACATTTAAAATATATTACATAGTTAACTCATTCGCTGCCATGGGTGACCAAAGTCGACCTCCTGGCTGTACTGTAGGTGCATTCAAACAATGAATAAATGCAATAAATGCCTATTTGCCTTAAAATTCTAATTCTCATTCTATTTCTCTAATCTAACAGTTAACTCTAACATCTTAGTTAATATATATATATATATATATATATATATATATATATATATATATATATTTTTTTTTTTTTAACAAATAAACAGATATTCACTACAGCACTAGCATTTCTCACTGGGAAAACCACTCCAGCAGTCCAACGACGTAAAATGGCAACATTAGCAGCCCTACAATACTATAATCCACAAAAATAAGCCAATAAAGTTGCAATAAAGTAAAGAATTCACATTGCTAACTTAATAAAACAATTCTAAATAAGCTACAAGAGGGTCTCACCGAAACAAATGACTGGTGCCAGATACATGGCCTCAAGCTAAATGCTAAAAATGCATCATCATCCCCTATGGGGAGAGTGATGTCCCCACAAATTTTCACATTAATAACAATGTTGTAAGCATGCAATCAGTCGTGAGGTGCTTGAGCACCAAGGTTGATAGAAACCTGACTTTTGACCACCATGTCTCTGTTGTACGGAAAGTTTTTTACATGGCCCATCTCATTAGTAAGGGTATCTCATCCAGGGACAAGGTGGTCATAACATTCCTGTATTCTTCCTTTATAAGAGCCATTACTGAATGCAAAGCCCCTTTTGGTATGTGCCTCAGCAAAACACCCTGCCAAAAGAAAGACTACAACAATTTCTGACAAAAAAGTCAAAGGACTAAGTTTACGTAGTTATCCAAACGGACTAAAAAGCTTCTTGCTTTCCTCTGTCTCTCATTGGCCCCTATAAATTTCAGCACTGGCTTGCTTCCCAGGATAAGAAAGATCCTGCCTTAAGAGACTTCCTCCACCTCAGAAGTATTGGTTATACTTAAAACGCACACTAAAAAGACCACTGCCTTCACTGCAACATAAACAAGCCACTCTGTATGGACAGGTTCTTGACCCAAAAACTTCAACTTCTGTAAAAAGCTCCTCTCATTATCAAACAATGTAGTTTAGCAACACGGCAAATGGATGGATAAATGTACTCCTTGAGCAGGGTTGCCAGACGTACCTATTTGGGCGGGACTGTCCCGAGATCAGCAGCCTGATCCCGAGTCCCGCCCTGCCGGTTTAAATTCCGGGCAGCCTCTGCTTTGTTTTTTTTTTTTGATTGGCCGGTATACAGGCATACGGGCCAATCAAAAATCGCTAAACACGGAGCTTCTTGTGTTTAATGCGGAAGTTCCTCATTAAACGAAGCTCTGTGTTTAGAGATTTTTGATTGGCCCGTATTCCGGTGTACGGCCAATGAAAACATCACAAAACAGGGCTACTTCTGTTTAATGCGGAACATCGCAGTTCCGCATTAAACAGAAGTAGCTCTGTTTTGCGATGTTTTCATTGTCCAGTATACTGGCATACAGGCCAATCAAAACATCGCAAAACAGAGCTACTTCTGTGTAATGCGGAACATTGCAGTTCCACATGAAACAGAAGTAGCTCCGGTATACAGGCCAATCAAAACATCACAAAACAGAGCTACTTCTGTGTAATGCGGAACTGCAATGTTCCGCATTAAAAAGAAGTAGCTCCGTGTTTAGCGATTTTTGATTGGCCCATATACCGGTATACGGGCCAATTAAAACATCGCAAACAGAGCTATTTCTGTGTAATGCGGAACTGTTGTTTCACATTAAACAGAAGTAGGTCTGTGTTTATTTATTTTTGATTGGCCAATCAAATAAAAAATAAACACAGAGCTACTTCTGTTTAATGCGGAACTCTGATGTTCCGCATTAAAGACGTGGAAGACCTTTTTTTTAGTCTTCACTTACAATGACAACCCTGTCCTTGAGTAAGTAGCATAGCCTTCATCAAACCGGATGGAAAATCCACATACTAAACTTTCCTAGCTGGATGGCTAAGATCTAATATTAGTTGCTCAAGTCTATCAAGTCTACTTGCGCAAGAAGAGGGGCCTGTTTAACTAAGAAATCCATTTGCAAAAATATATTCAGTATACATATTAAATCTCTCTCTCTTTCTCACACACACACACACACACACACACACACACACACACACACACACACACACACACACACACACACAAGGAGCCCCTACTTCTAAAATAGGCAACCTCAGTAATCACATGACACACACTCACTGAATGAAATTGTCTGGAAGTAAAAATAT
This sequence comes from Protopterus annectens, assembly GCF_019279795.1. Taxonomy (NCBI): domain Eukaryota; kingdom Metazoa; phylum Chordata; order Ceratodontiformes; family Protopteridae; genus Protopterus; species Protopterus annectens. The sequence continues at coordinate 320,536,888 of NC_056725.1, forward strand.
CTGATTCATTCATCCAATTTCCCACCACCAAACGGACTATCAATAAATTAGCAAACAACTGCTCAGCAAAAAGTAAATCAATAAGAAATCCATAAACTCTCTAAGATCATACTACATACTGGAGTAAACCTATAACATCCCTCCAGTCTAAAGCCATTTGAGATTCAGACATTTTAATTTGTGCAGAAGTTATTCACAGACTGACAGTTTACTGAGCTGTCACATTAGCACTCTATGCTTACGTCCAATCCAATGAAGCATACCTGTCCATTCCAAAATAATTAAAGCAGCTTAATAAGAAGGTTATTTGCAAGGTTATATGGCAGTTTATATTGGAAATAAACAAAGATATTACAAAGGCTCTGTTTCTCATAATTATGCTGAAAAGTCTTCCAAGGTAAATACAACCTTCTGATTTAGTATGGAACCAAACCTCTCAACCTTAGAGCAAGAAATCTGGAGAAAGAGAAAAATAAAAGTGGGACACAGGCCCAAAAATAGTTAAGCATCACAGACACCATTGAAACAACTGTAGCTGCAAATATTATACATCACTTATAATCTTTCTATCCCATCATTGTCAGTTAAGCATTATATGGCTCATTCAATCCTGCCTTCTTTTGCAACAAAGAAAACCATGTTTTGAAATGACAAATGCATTAAAAAAATAAATAAAACACATTGCATCCACATCCTGCAACTTCCTACCTGCAAACAACCACAGAGCTTTCACTGAAACTAGGGCTGCTTATTTCCCAGGAATGATAGCTCTCCCTAATTAAGTCTAATGGGATACAATCTACCAGGATCTGGACTACCTGAAATAAATTAAATTATGGTCTGCAAATTGCAAGTGCACTTTGTTTAATTAAACTATATTTCTAAGCCCACTTACTGTATTTTTTCAGTAATATCCCAATATCCATTTCCAGGTCATTTTACAAGACATTGGCAGTGGTAGATTTGGCATCCTCCAGATCCCTACAGGACCACACTCATACTGCTAGCATTGTCTATTAAATATACATATCCATGCACTACAAATGGCAAGAAGCTATGTCTTAAAAAAATCTACTTTTGGCATGCCTAGTACCCAAGTATCAAGTTCTGAAACAAAAAAACATATTCTCCACAGTCCGTAAGTCTCCGTCTTTAATAATCATCTACTGTTGCAGCCCTCCCAACACACAAACATACACATACACAATAAAACCCACAACATTTAAAAAATGACATTGTACCCACCTGATTTGCCAGTATTGATGATCATCCAAAGCTATACTTATTGTTGTCCAATCTGCCGCTGCTTAGAACCCACCAATGACAAAAGAGTACTGGGTGATTTTTTTTGTTTGTCATAAAAAACAATTCAACTTTATATGCTACAGTCCCACAATCCAGTACTGACCCATTAACCCTAGTCTGCTGTCTCATTCTTACTCCCTGGAACTGCATTACCTTGGATGGCTAATTTTATTTCCTAAGCAAAAGATACAAATTGGAATATGAAGCAAAAATCCATACAGTTGAGAGGTATGATTTCATATTCAATACAGCACTCTCTCTGTCAGGAAAGCCACAATTTAATGAAAGTGTACTTTTAATGTAGGATATATTTGTGAGCTAACTTATTTGTGTTCAGTAGGTTGATTGATCATCATTAGCCTCTGTGCATGTGCCTCTCTCTGTATCTCTGTCATGCATACATACACACACACTCTTCTTTTACTTTCACATACACAAACATTCTGCTTTCATGCATGTACTCATTCACTCACTCCATACTTACCTGTTAACACAGGTAAGTGCTTTCCCTTTCAAAGGCAGTGACGGCAAATCCATACAATATTCCATCTTAAGCAAGCACACACACACACACACACACACACACACACACACACACACACACACACACACACACACACACACACACACACACACACACACACACACACACACACACTGATTCTTTGGCTTGAAATAACTGCAGGAACACACAGGTCCTTCTTTGGCGCAAAAAAAAATCAAAACTAGAATGGTGCTTTGGTGGATGCACACACCAAGAGAGTTATAGGTCACAGGCATGAAAAACACAAAACACAAAAAGTGTTTTGGGGCATGCATATATTGATGTTGCAGTTAGACGATGGGGGCCGCATGCGGCCCGTGGGCCACAGGTTGGACACATCTGTGTTAGACAGTCAAGAGGAGAAGATTAACACCTGCATTATACCTCAAGCAACACATAGCCCTTCAAAACTAATGGCACCAACATCCACACATAGTAACACTAAACCCACTTATGCGGAGGCCCTTAACATTAACCTGTCCAAGCAACAAGGACCTCCGAAGATGAAATGCAAACAAGCACTAATCACAACCAAAGTGACACATAGCTTAAAACACCAGTGTGCCACCAAACAACAGCCCCTAAGGCAAGACAATGTACCCAATACTTTAGTCATAGGTGATGCTATAGTCAGGCACACTAATGTCCCACTCACCAGGCTGAACAAGGAGAAAATTACTGTCAGCTGTCTTTCAGGTGCCAGGATCCACCACATAATGCATGCACTCAAACCACTCCACAACAAGTACAAATATGACTCTGTCATTGTCCATCTTGGAGTGAATGACTTGAGACGTACCTCCCTGGATTACATGAAAAGACAAATGGAAGAGCTCTTGGATCATGTGGCCCAGGCAGGTATGACCCTAGCCCTGAGCAGCATCCTGACTTCACCTAGAATGATACCACAGTATAAGGACAAAATGACTGACTTCAACAATTGGCTAAGTTTCTGGTGTCATTCAAAGGGGATCCACTATCTGTCTGCCTGGGATGACTTGATCGACAAACCATGATGCTTTGCCAGAGATGGTCTGCACCTGTCGGCCCTGGGATTCAGGTTACTGCCTAAGGCTCTTGCCACCCCTATAGTGCCTTTCTTAGGCAAGGCTCAAAGGGCAAAACCACCACCGTAACAGATATAAGCATGCAAAATCTGAAGGTAATGCTACTCAATGCTCGAAGTCTAAACCTCAAAATGCACTTTCTCGAGGCACTCCTAAAAATGGAGAACATCGATATCTGTGTAATAACTGAAACCTGGTTCAAGGCTCCAGTGAACACCCCTGCAATACCAGGCTACAACTCTTACCACACTTTTCTGCCACCAAACCAGGACCGAAGCACCAAAGGTGGAGAAGTGTCCATATTCACAAAGGATATTCACACCTCCAGGCTAGTTGCCCAACACAATGCATCTGAAATTCTCCAGGTACAACTAACACTAGGTAAGACTGCAATCCAACTTGTAGCTTGCTACAGATCCCCCACCATGCCCCAAGATTCTCACTACACCTTTCTAAACATACAAGAAAATATTAAGATGCAACCAAACACCCTAATACTGGGTGATTTCAACTACCCTGCCATTAATTGTGAAATCTCATAAATTCCAACGCCCTGGACCTACTAATCCATAGTCCCACCAGGGGATCAAATATCCTAGACCTGGTCATTACCGACATGGGAAATTGATGCTCCACACAAGTGGTCACCCCCTCGTTGTTCAGGTCTGACCATAAGCTAATCACCTTTGATGTCCACATCTCACCCCCACCCCCCCAGTACGGAAACCTCCATAAAAAACTTCTCCAAAGCCAACTTCATGCTAATCAAGTCAGAAATGACATCCATGCAGATGGGAACTGAAAGTTCAACCACTAAATCCTACACTAAGGCACTGTACGAGCATATCTACTCGTGCACGAATCATGCCATTCCAAACAGAACCAAGACGGTCTCCTCCAAAAAAAGGAACTCAATCTGGTGGTCTCCTGCCATAAACAAACTATACAACAGAAGGAAGAAACTGTTGCAGAAAACATGAATATCCTAGGATGCAAAAAAAACCCTTACCATCCTCAGTAAGAAGCTGAGATCCCTCATAAAATCCTCCAAAGCTAGTTACAAAAATAAAATTACCAAAGATTCCAAGGACAACCACAAGGCGTTCTATAGTTATGTCAAGAATCTAAATGTCAATATTCATATCTGCTCTGAGCTACAGCAGAATGACATTAAATATACTGATCCCATGGATATTGCCAATATCCTGGCAGATTGATTCAGTGCTAACTTCACCCCCCCCCCCTCACCCCATAAAGGGCCCATCTCAATACCAAAAGATTGCCAAATTCTGGTAATCATGGCTACACTGGTAAAAAACGCACCCTCCATAGCTAAGAATACAGCATCCATGGGACCAGATGACATCCCGGGCTGTGTACTACATGAACTACAAAATGAACTGGCACCTCACCTAAGTGTCATGTTTAATCATAGCCTCAACTCAGGCTTTGTGCCCAATGAGTGGTGCACAGCTACAGTTATCCCATACCACAAGGGGGGCTCCACCTTGGATCCCGGGAACTATTGTCTCATCAGTCTGACGAGCCTGATCTGCAAAGCCATGGAATGCATTATCATGGAACTTATAAACAAAGACATTGGCAACCTTCAAACACTGGAACCCACCACGTTTGGTTTCATAACGAGATTGTCTTGTCTCCTCAACCTGATTGACTTCTTCAAATCAGTCTCCAGAACTGTGGATGAGGGTAAGATGGCCCACACAGCCTATCTGGACCTCGCCAAGGCCTTTGCTACCATCCCCCACTCCAGAATCATAGATACACTTACAAAGCTGGGCATTAATCCCTATGGCACTCAATGGGTTGCCAACTGTCTTACTTACAGAACCTACACTATAAAAGTAGCCGACTCAAAATCCAGCTACAGACAAGTGACAAGCAGAGTACCTCAGGGTTCAGTCCTGGGATTGCTCTTGTTTGGCATCTACTACTCTGAAGTACAGGCCAGCACTAAGGGACTCTAGCTAACAAAGTTTGCTGATGACTGCAAACTGGGAGCCATTATTGAATCCCCAAATGATGTGGATATTCTACAAAAGGGCCTTACAGAAACAGATGCTTGGTGCCAGAGCCATGGGCTAAAGTTCAATGTCAAGAAAATAGAAGTTATGTCCTTACCATAACGTTCCATGTGGAGTGTTCATCTCGCCTTTGTTCTTACACATGGGTTCGGAGCCGATCCTCGGCTCCGTGCCGGCCTCTTGCAAGCTCTGCATCGAGAAGAAGCTCGAGACAATCTAATACCCACAATCCCCCTCTGCCTTTACCTCAGATCTAGTTTGCAAGCAAACAATCTCTAGAGAGAGCACATTCATGCTTATATCACACATGCACAGAATAGGAGTCTATACATAACTATATATATATAAGAACAAATAGACATATATATATATACATGCCAACTATGTACACAACATCTACAAAGCAGAAACAGAATGCTCCCGGCCAGGCATCAAAAGAACGTTCTTCTTAAGGGCGGGAGGGTGGGAATGTAAGAACAAAGGCGAGATGAACACTCCACATGGAACGTTATGGTAAGGACATAACTTCTATATGTGATAGTGTTCAATCTCGCCGTTTGTTCTTACACATGGGTAGCGTCCCTAGCTCCTTGTTCCTGAGGAACTCACGGAAGGACGTTTTTGAGCACAGTGGAACCAAAGGTTGCTCTGTCCCTAGAAGCCTTGTCTACCTTATAATGAGAAATGAATGTATGTGGCTTAGACCAAGTACCAGCCGCACAAATAGCGTCTAGTGGTAGGCGGGCTGCTTGAGCCAGAGATGTAGACACTGACCTTGTGGAATGTCCTTTGGGTTTGTGTAAGAGAGTTAGATTTGAGGAATCATAGACATAGATTATACAATCCGTTAGCCACTTAGAAAGAGTTCTTTTGGTAACCGCTAGTCCTTTCCTGCTATCAGCAAAGGCCACAAAAGTTGATCAGTTTTTCTGTGATCCTTTGTTCTATCCAAGTAAAACCTTAGTTGTCTGTGAACATCTAATTTGTGCAACATATACTCCATTTTGTTGGAGTGATTTTTGAAGAAAGTGGGTAATTCAATTGACTGATTAATATTGTTAATAGAACACACTTTAGGGAGGAAGGATGAATTAGTTCGAAGAGAAACTCTGTCAGAGTGAAAGATCAAATAAGGGTGCTTGATGGAGAGAGCCTGAAGTTCAGATACTCGCCTAGCGGAAGTAATGGCTACCAAAAAGAGAGTCTTCCAGGACAAAAATTTTAATGGGCAAGAAGAGGCAGGTTCAAATGGGGGCAACATTAATTTAGATAACAACAAGTTTAGACTCCAAGGTGACGTAGGAGATCTGACTGGTGGTCTAATATGAAAAACCCCCTTTAAAAAGGCTTTACAAAGTCTTTGGGCCATAACAGGAGCCCCACATTCTTCCACATGGAAATTTGAAATGGCAGCCAATTGAACTCTTAGTGTAGCAGGAGAAGCACCCTGATGGAATAAGTCCGTTAAAAACTCTAATATTTTATTCAAAGGAGCTATAAAAGGATCCACTTGCTGTGTATTCGCCCAGAATACAAATCGCTTCCATTTACTAGAATATGTTTTAGTAGTGGAAGCTTTATGAGAAGCCACCAATATATCCCAAACTGCTGGCGAAAGAAGATCAGACCTGGCTAAGTTGGGAATTGGAGCAGCCAAGCTGCTAGATGGAGGGACCGGAGCGCGGGATGGGGAGCCCCTGACGAGTGAGTCAATAGATCTGGCTCTGGGTCCAGAATCCAGGGTCCCCGAATGCAGTGTGTCTTCAGGAAGGGAAACCAAATTTGACGAGGCCAGAATGGGGCAATGAGAATTATTGTCCTGTGAAGGTTTCTGGCTTTCTGGAGAAACTTCGATATCAGGGGAAATGGAGGAAATGCACAGGAGTCCCGGGGCCAATCGTGAATCAGTGCGCCCCTGGGGACTTCCCTGAAGGGGTAATAGGGCAAAGTAGCTCCTGCATTTGGCATTCATTGGAGACGCAAACAGATCGCAGGAAGGCTGGCCAAAAATCCTTTTCGCCACTGACTGATTTAGGGACCACTCGTGGTAACAGAATTGCTCTGCTCAGCCTGTCGGCTATGACGTTGGATGACCCCGGGATGTGCGTTGCTATTAGAAAGCGACCCGTGGACTCCGCCCACTGCCAGATTCTCATGGCCTCTCTGCATAGCTGATAGGACTTGGTTCCCCCTTGCTTGTTTATGTACCAGACTACCGACATGTTGTCCGTCTGAACTGCACTAGTTCCTAGAGGAAGAAGGGGAGCAAAGTGTTGCATCGCTAGAAACACTGCCCTCAACTCTAGAACATTGATGTGCAGATTGTACTCCAAATTGGTCCATTCGCCTTGGACTGTCTGTCCCTGAAAGATGCCCCCCCACCCTATCAGGGACGCGTCCGTGGTCACCGTAACTGTAGGCGTGGGTAGCACAAATGGTCTCACCTTGGAAAGGTTGCACCTTTGAAGCCACCAGTTTAGATGTGTCTTGCATGTTTTCATTATAAGAATCTCGTGTGTTAGAGGTAGTTGTTGAAACGACCATTGTGCAAACAGTAGCCATTGAAGAACTCTCATGTGCAGCCTTCCCAAGGGTATTGCAATAAGGGAGGCTGACATGAGTCCCAAAACCTTCAGTACCAGTATTGCTGGAGATTTCCTTGACAGAAGTAGAAGACGTATGTGGGTCTGAAGTGATTGTATCCTTTCTGGGGGAAGTCTTAGAATTAACTGACGTGTGTTTAATTCTGCTCCTATGAACAAAATATTTTGTGATGGCTGAAGCAAGGATTTTCCGAAGTTTACGGAAATCCCTAGGTGAACACACAGTTGAAGAGTAAAGTCTCTGGCCTGTAATAGTTGACGCTGGGTGGTGGCAGAAAGGAGCCAGTCGTCCAGATACGGAAACACCTGCGTCTCCAATGAATGCCAAGTGAGACGCTACCACTGCCATGCATTTGGTGAAGACCCTGGGGGCTGAGGTCAGACCAAAGGGCAGGGCTCGAAATTGAAAGTGACTGGCCCCCAGCCGGAAGCGCAAATGATCTCTGGATGCCCTGGCCATTTTGATGTGGTAGTATGCATCTTCTAGATCTATTGAGCACATCCAGTCGTCCTTCTGTAAGAATGGAAGGATCGATTGAAGCGTGACCATTCGGAACTTTTCTTTCCTGACGAAGGTATTGAGGTAGCTTAGGTCCAGAATGGGCCTCCAGTCCCCTGTTTCTTTGGAACTAAAAGAACCTTGAGTAAGTCCCGAATCCTTGCTGGTCCGCTGGGACTGGTTGGATGACTTTTTCTAGCAGCTTTGAAATTTCTAAAGCTGCTGGCTCTCGCAGATGGGGCGTACATCTGGGAGTCTTTTCTTTGGAATGGGATGGGATAGAAAGGGAATGTTGTAACCTCTGGTAACCACGCTTTTACCCACTTGTCTGTAGTTACATTTTGCCAGGCCTGAGGGTATAAAGCTAGACCCCGACTGCCTCCAGAGCAGGACAGTCAGGCCTCCTCTCAGGAGTGCTGGAAAGGTTTACCAGGGAGTGTATCCCTGTCACCTTGATGTTATGGACCCCTCTGCCACCTGGGCGGCGTCTTCCACCTCTGCCCCTCCTCTGCCTCTAGAGGGGCATCTCCCTGTGTGCCTGGGAAAGCTCCTTGGGGTTTTCGAAACCACATTTTTCCACCACGCTGCCCTTTGGGGTACGGTCTGGTTGGGGTGGAAAACGGACTCCGACAGCAGACAGAGTCTTTCCCTCCTGTTCACACCGGTAAGGGTCTCCTTTACCTTGGGGCCAAAGAGAGTGGCACCGCCAAATGGGGCGTTAGTAAAGGAAGACTTGAAGGCTTCCAAAGGAACATAAGCACATCCAGGATTGTCTGCGAAGCGCAATCGCTGAAGCTGCTGCCCTACTCGAACCTTCGGCTGCGTAAGAAATCAGCCTCATGGACGAGTTCACAATGGATGTAAGGGTATTAAGTTGCGCTGTCACTTTCTCTGAGACAGCAGCATCTGTAGTACCCTGGAGGGTATCTCCCAACTCTTTGACTAGATCCCTCTGTAGACGTGTAAAATGGGTCAAATAGTTCAGGGATCGCATGGAAAAAGCCGCTGAACTAAAAATGCGCTTCCCATCTATCCATCGTCCTAGAATCTTTATTAGGGGGATGGACAGATGAGGAAGACTCTGACATCTCCTTTTTCGTGGCCGCTGCCACCACCATAGCGTCAACTGGAACTCCTTTTGTTAAGTAGGACTTGTCCTGAGGTGCCGTGATGTATTTGTTGGGTTTCCTTGGGACTGGTTCCACTGTGTCAGGAGCCTCCCACGCCCTTCGAGCAATTAGTTCCATTAATTCATCGAAGGGCGGTTAACCCAGGAGGAGGAAGGGCGAGCACCAAATGCCTTCAGCAAAACTGACTCATCCTCAGAAGGGGGAAGGGACTGCCAGTCACCTCTCTGTTTCAGGATCTCCAATATGTCCGAAAAAGAGACATCTTCTGAAGGTGACTTAGGGGACCCTTCTGACTCATCTAAGTCAGTATCAGATGACAAGGATTCTTGTGGCGAATCCAAGTGTCTCCTCTTACACAATCTTTTCCTAGGGACTTCTTCGTGGGGAGCATCCGAAGAAGCCTCCGAGGAAGAGGGGGCACCCTCCAGGGGTGGCTGAGACACAGGTGCCTGACGCTTGGATGTGGCCGTGGGTGCAGAGGAGGATAACGGCCCTTTATGGGGAGGAGAGGTTGCTTCCACTGATGTGGTTGTCTGGGTAGACAACACCTTCCTCATTAGATCGAACGCCCCGGTCCCGATCGAAGAATCTCCTGGTTCAAGAAATGGGAAGAATCCCGACACAGGCACCAAGGCATCGACCCGAGGACGGAGCTGAATCGATCCGCCGAGGCCCGAGGGAAGAGTCGGAACCAAACGCCGGTTCGACTCTCGCCCCGGAACCAAGGACAGATCGTCGGCTCCGAGACTCCGCACCGGTCCGACGGAGTTGAGGTGAGAGGAACAGACCGAGAGAAGGACGGTTCTGGACCCGAGGGCTCCACAATCAGAAGATCAACCTCTTCCGCTCCAAAGACTCGATAGGTCTCGGAGGAGGAATGGATGGAGACAAAGGGAGGCCTTCGAAGTTTCGACACCAACTGGGTGGAAACCGAAATAAGTTTGACAGGGCCGAATGCTCCAATAACTTCTGCACCACACGATCCACATCGATATCGGAAAGTTTGGAAGAAGAACGGGTCGAAGGAACCGAAGACGGAGCCGACCTCAATAAGGTCGGGAGGGAGCTCCATCACCGTTCCAAGACTCGAGGCTCAGGAACCGATACCAGTTGAACACTCGGCCCAAGTCTGTGGAACCGGTGATCTAACTTTTGCTGAAGAGCTCGGAGCCGATGACTTGGGCTCGACGTCTTCGATTCCTTAGAGGATTTCGATGCCTGGTCAGAAGCATCCAGAGCCTCCTGAAAGGAAGGTTTTAATAAACCTCTGTCCATGAGTTTCCTGCGCCTATCTGTCATGACCCTCCCACTAAAAGAGTGACAGATAGAACAGTCCTCTTGCAAGTGGAGAGGGCCAAGGCAGTAGACGCAGGAACTATGGTTGTCAGTCACTGACATTTTCTGGCCACACTGACAACGCTTAAATCCTGATTTTACCTTATCAGACATTATACAAGAAAAAGACAAGTCCAGTATTATAGTCAAATCCGTGAAAAAAAAGTGTCAAATCCGGTTTAAAAGTCAAATCCTTTTTAAATTTAAGAAGGGTTGTAGGCCCCTAAAAACTCTAACCGATAAATAAAATTAACGGTACCGAGAATTTAACCACTCAACACACAATCACTCAGTATATCAAGATATATCAAATAGAACAAGAAAAATCCAATAAAATATAACAAATTAAGTTATATCTTAACTTTAGATGCTCGAGCTAGCTCCCAGCGATGCGAACGCAGCAGCGGCAAACTAGATCTGAGGTAAAGGCAGAGGGGGATTGTGGGTATTAGATTGTCTCGAGCTTCTTCTCGATGCAGAGCTTGCAAGAGGCCGGCACGGAGCCGAGGATCGGCTCCCAACCCATGTGTAAGAACAAACGGCGAGATTGAACACTATCACATTGTATAGTTATCCCTTTTGGGAAAAACCATGTAGACATGAATTACCACATAAGTGGCAGTACACTAAACACCGAAAGTGTGATAAGGGACTTAGGGACACAGGTTGACAGTGGTATCACCTTCGATAACCACATAGTCACAACAGTCAGGAAATCCTTCTATGTGGCACACCTCATCACTAAGGGCTTTTCATCCAGAAAAAAGGAGGTCATTGTCCCACTGTACTCATCCCTCATTAGATCGATTATAGAGTACAACACCCCATTTGGTATGTACCTCACAAGACATCTACAACAACTGGAAAGGCCACAGAAATACCTCATTAAAAGAATCACAGGCCTAAAGCAGATGCCCTATGCTGACCATCTAAAAAACCTTTAGCTATATTCTGTCGAATATCACCTGCTCAGAGACGATCTCTGCTTAACATACAAGGCCATGTCAAACCCAGTGCTGTTGGACATGCTACACTTAAAGAAATCCCAATCCCTCAGAGCCACACACTACAGGGATCTAAACCTGGTCATTACAATAAACAAAACATGCTGGAGGGATAGAATCCTGACCCAGAGACTCCCCATACTCTGGAATAGACTGCACATACATGTCAAGCTGAGCACCTCTTTGGCCCTTTTCAAAAAGAACCTTGATGACTGGATGGGAGATAAGAAATTCACCCCAGGGATCACATCAGTCACCCTGCTAGACACGGGACCAGGGAAGTAAATATTCTGTGAAGAAATAGCCAGGGAATTGTTATGGCTAGGCTTGTATAGGACCTAGGGCCAATAGCCTAGTACCAACTTATGAATCTGTGAACAGTTGGATCCTGCTGTTTTTGATAGAAAAGGGAGCTAAACCCTACTTCTCTGATACGGTTGACATTAGGACTACTGTCCCCAATGAGTCTAATGTTAATAAGTCCAGGGGGAAGGTGGGCTTATGTATGACTTATTCTAGTAATGTTTCAACTATTTGTAATGTTTTTTAATGGTATTGATCTATTAAACTAGTGGTATGGTCCAAACCTAGTTTTTGTTTTAGAAATAAAAAATGTCTTAAATGCATGCTTTACTATAATGAATGAAATCTGTCTTTAAAGATAGCCTTATTCCTTCTCTTTTAGGTACATTCCGCTAAAGAATTTAGATTGAAAACACATGTCAATTGTGCAATTCAGCAACTAATATATTTAGCTAGTTGTGTCAGATGTGTTTCTTTTTATGTAGGAAAGAGGAGAGGTCTTTAAGGGAGCGCATTCATGAATATCTTTATTCTATAAGGAGATCAGATGAGAAATGCATGAGCAAAACATGCATTTTTATGTGGTGAGGGACATACATTTGTTTTTATGGTTTTGCATGTGATATTTAACTATACTAGATTGGACGACATTAAGAATAGAATTGAACAGGCTGAACTACATTGGGTCATTATGCTACAAGCTGATGAATGGAGTGGGATTAATGACACCATCCAACTCAAGCCTCATCTTAAATCACATGCTTTATTTAAATATTTTAGCTTTTTTTATATTTTATTGGTCTATTTAAGTGTTTTAATTGATTTATTTATGAGATCTGATGAAGCGTCTTTGATGCAAAATCACTTATCTTGTATTAAAGTTTTTTCTTTCTGCGGTGTGATATGTTCAGTTTATATTTACTATGGCTGATTTTTTTTCCAGATGACACTGTTCTCCTACTTTTGTTGTTGGACTATTATTTTTTTTTTTATATATTTCTTGTGGTTGAAACTCTGGTGTTTATTGTAAATATATAGTATTTTCATGTTCATTTCTTATTTATTATTAAATATAATCAAACTTTCATTGTGGCTAGATTTTTAGAGAATATTCTAACCTTTAATAGTACTTGTATCTATTTGTTGACTCTGTGGCCACTCCTGAAAGCCTTATTGCATTGGTCAAACTGCCATTTATATTAATATTAATTTCACTCAGTATAACTGAGTACCCTTGTAGGAGCCTTAGAGTAGTTGCCTTGGGAATGTCTGGTGACGGTAACTTCCTTATAGTCTGGGCAGAAGGGGACATAGTAAACCTGTGCCAGCCTTTCCTAGTTGTGCTAGCGAGTGTGCGTGTGTGTGTGTGTATATACAAATCAAATCTCAAAGATTGTGTGTGTCAGCTACTTGGAGTAGGGACATGAAGCACTGGCTTCACAGATAGAGTGGTGGAGGACTTGACTTGGATACTTGGCTGAGAACTTGACTCTGCAGCTGTGCCAGTGTAGAGCCTTACTAGTGTTTGACACAGAGAGAAACCCAGACCTCGGGCTGAGTGTGGTCCCTGTGCGCTCTTAAGGGAAATTATACTTGATGCAGAGAGCTGCATCTGGAAATACTGGGGGTATCCATTTTTATTCCAAGTGAATATCCACCTTCAGTATCAGTGGTGATGATTCAGGCTTATTGTTTACTGGTCCAGAGAGGAGACATTACAGCAGGTCTGTGCAGTTTATTCAGCTCTTCCCTGCTGCTGCTGCATTGCGAAGTTTTCCTCAGAGACAAACCTGGAAATGAAAATATGGAACTGATCTGTTTTAATTTGTCTTTACTTCCCAGTCACTGTTATTGTGATGCAGATAATTAAAACAAAAAAAGTGCACATATGTGACTGAAAGCAACCTGAATGTTATCAGGTAGCTCTACGAAGAAAATGTTATAGAAAATGTACTCATTAAATCCAATGTTTTTTCTTTTATTACTGTATTAACAAGAATGACCAAGTCCAGTACATTTTTGCATTTATGCTTTAGTTTGTTGTTTTCGTGTCTCTGGAATAAGATATGTAAAAACTGTAAGTTATACATGGGTCTATATTAGGAGAATGAAAACTGCATTGCGTAAACACCTTTTGAGCAACACAGTAAGAGCAAATATCTTAAATATCGAAAGAATGAATGGAGATCGCCCTAGGGAATTCTTCCCTTTGCTTCAATGGAGTGCGATCTCGGGGTTGGTGTATTTAAGTAGTGGGGGTGTGGGGACTGCAGGAGGGCTTGCCTTCCTGCATAAAACAGTTAATAACAGTTTTTGTTTGTTAGTGTTGCATTTTTGAGTTTCGATATTTCAGACATTCACTTTTTCCATGTCGCTCAACAGGTATTTGCGCAATGCAGTTTTCATTCTTGTAATATAGACCTGTTATACACAACAGGTTCTTAAATTTATGCTTTCATGTTAAATTAACTATCAAGATTTTTTTCTTTTCCAAGGAAATAAAAGCAGTATTATTTTAAATAGCTGAAAGCCTTGCATTGTACATAATAATGTATTTTAAATAATTAGACACTTAAACATAGGATTTATGAAAACATAGGCAGCATCTTTTGGTGAATATCCAATAAAAAAACATTATTTTGTGTGTTTAAGAAAGTATTTGTCACAAGGACAATTAAATGCTGGGTGTTATTCATAGTCTGAGGCTTCGCACATGCCTAGCAGTTAGCAATGAGTAGTGCCACTAGATGTATTTATAAGCTCAGTGTATGTCATTTGCAATGAATGAGCAACCGTGAAGCTATTTTTTAAAAACATGCCTATTTACTGCCAAAGCATACAATATGTACAATTCAGCATTAGGAATTTGTAAATTAGTATATAAAAAAGCCTGGGGTTTCATATCACTTCGTATTTTTGAGTATCACAGCCTACTTTGGCTAAGCCAAGTCACAAATGGAAGGTATAAGACTAGCAGCGGACTGAGTGGCATCTACAATTACAATAAAAATAAATAAATATATAAAAATTAAAAAATAAAGGGATTTATAATGATAATCCTTATGTGAACATCCTGATGGTTTTATTAAAGAATAGAAAAGGGGATAGGAAAGATTGAAAAAGGAGAGAAAACAAAGGGGAGCACAGAAGGCAAACATCAATTCTACTTGTGCTGGAAGATGTGGAAAGAGGGCCACTATGTTTTTTTGGGGAATAGCCCTCCCTAATCTTTCATTTTTTTTTATAAGAGGTGTGTGGTGTGGGTGGGAAATAGTTAAGAGGGTGATGGAGAAAGGATAAAGGGAAGAAGAACTGTGGAAGAGATGGTGCAGGAGTCCCCAGTCCACAGACCCTCAAACACTGCCAGATGGTGGTGCAGTGGAGGATCCTGATGTTGGGGTGGTAAGGGCCTGTGGTGGTGCAGTGCTCCACACCAACTAGGAGAGTGTGTCTTGAACCTGTTGAAGAGAGGCTTCAAATATATGCCCACTACTTGCTTCAGTACACCCTCGACTAAATCTTGAAACCCAATTTTGGTGAGGCTTGCCAGACTGCTACTTGCCAGAATGCCTGCAGAACCAGTGCCACCACCCTTACCCTGTAAGGATGTCACCAGATGGGCAGAGGGTGACCACACCCTAATCTAGGAGATATGTGCCTGGACTACTCCAGAAGGATTTGAATCTGCAAGAATTTAAAATAAATGGTAGAGATAGAAAATAATAAAAGAGGAAACACTACATAATTAAAATAATAAAAACAATGAAAAGAGGGGAAAGGACAGACAAAAGAGAAAATACACCAATAGACCAATTTTTTATTATAAATCTTTTTTTAAGTAAAACTTGTGCATAGGATGTGCTTGTGCATACAGTGGGAGTGCTCATTTGGAAAGTTATTTTGTGCTTGCGAAGGGAAGAAGGATATGAACAATCCTTAGCAAACTTCTGATGACTCATATTGAAGTGCTTGTGAGTAATTGGAAAGGAAGTGGGTTCCTCTCAAGTTCTATATATGCATCTGTGTCTGATATTCAATACAGTACTAAAAACACCCTTTATAAATATTAAAAATAATCAGGTCAAGACAAAATAATATAGTTTATTTTGACATATCTGTTACATCTGCTTGTGGTAAAGGAATGACTCACAACAGTTTTCAGCTACAAAGCTCTAAAATATTTTCTTATAATCATTAAAGTAAAAATTTAAGATAAAAGTACTGCAGTTAAATACTGACATATGTGTCAGTCTTGCTTACAATAATGTAATGATTTCACTGCATTTGTTTAAGCTAAGTGTTGCATATTTTTATACACATTATAAAATAGTTTAAGGCAAAATACTGCTCTTGTGTACTAACATGAAAGTCAGTTTAAATATATATATGTGTGTGTGTGTGTGTGTGTGTGTGTGTGTGTGTGTGTGTGTGTGTGTGTGTGTGTGTATATATATATATATATATATATATATATATATATATATATAAATATATATATATATTTGTCTTTGTCAGGTATTTCTGAGGCCTTTCCAGTTGTTGTAGATATCTTGTGAGGTACATACCAAAAGGGGTGTTGTACTCTATAATGGGTCTAATGAATGATGAGTAGAGGAGAACAATGACCTCTTTTTTCCTGGATGAGAAACCTGTTGTGATGAGGTGATCACGTAGAAGGATTTCCAGACTACTGTGGCAATGTGATTATCAAAGGAGAGACTACTGTCCACCTGTGTCCCAAGGTCTCTTATCATACTTTCAGTGTTAAGTAGACTACCACCTCTGTGGTAGCTCATTAGTACAGAGTTTTTACCAAAGGGGATGACAATGCACTTTTTGGCATTGAGCTTGAGGCCATGGCTTTGACACCAGTTATTTGTCTCAGTGAGGCCTTTTGTACGATCTCTACATCATTAGGAGTTTCGATTATGGCTGATAGTTTGCAGTCATCTGCAAATTTTGTTAGCCAAAGACCTTCTGTGTTAGCCTGCACTTCAAAAAAGTAGATACCAAACAGGAGAGGACCCAGGACTGAACCCTGTAGTACTCCACTTGTCACTGGTCTGAAGTCGGATTTGGAGTCTGCTACTTTCACAGTGTGGGTTCTGTCAGTGAGCCAGTTGGCAACCCATCTTGTGACATAGGGATTTATACCTAGTTTAGTGAGTTTATCTATAATTCCAGAGTGGGGGGATGGTGTCAAAAGCCTTGGCGAGATCTAGATAGGCTGTGTGAACCACCTTACCCTCATCTATGGCTTTGGTGACTGCTTCAAATAAGTCTATCAGGTTTAGGAGACATGATCTGCCTTTTACAAACCTGAACTGGGTGGGGTCCAGAGTTTGGAGATTATCGATGTCTTTGTTTATAAGTTCCTTGATGATACCTTCCATGGCCTTGCAGACCAGGCTCATTAGGCTCAGGTGAGGCTATGATTGAACATGGTGCTTAGGTGGGGTGCCAGTTCATTCTGTAGTTTCTGTAGAATGCAGCCTGGGTTGTTGTCCGAGCCCATGGATGCAGTGTTCTTGGCTTTGGAGAGTGTGTTTTTTACCTGTGCAGCTGTGATTACAGGAACTTTGCATTCTTCCAGTATAGAGATGGGCCCTTTAGGGGGTGAGAGGGGGGTAAAGTTAGCACTGAACCTATCTGCCAGGATGTTAGCAATATCAGTTGGTTCTATATATTTAGTGCCATTGTGCTGTAACTCAGAGCAGATCTTAGTGTTGCCATTGAGATTCTTGACATAGCTATAGAATGCTTTGTGGTTGTCTTTAGAATCAGTGGCGATTTTGTTTTCATAACTAAATTTGGAAGATGTTATGAGGGCTCTCAGTGTCTTACTAAGGCTGACCAGGGAGCTCCTCCAATCATGGGATTTTACTCTTTTTTGCAACAGTTTCTTTCTTCTATTGTAGAGTTTGTTTATGGCAGGGGACCACCAGATTGGCTTCCTTTTTTTGGAGGATAGCATCTTGGTTCTGTTAGGGATAGCATGATCCATGCACTCATGTAAGTGTTTATAAAGTGCATTTGTGTAGGATTCAGCAGTCGTACCTCTATTGTCCGTCTCCATGGGTTTCGTGAGGTTTGTCACTTCTGTCTTAAAAAGCGTGAAGTTGGCTTTGGAGAACTTTTTTATGGTGGTTTCCCTAATGGGTGTTGGGGTGGGATGTTGATGTCTAGGGTGATTAGCTTGTGGTCGGATCTGACCAACGAGAAATTGACCTCTGGTATGGAACAATGGTCGCCCATGATGGTAATGACCAGGTCTAGGATATTGCTGCTACTGTTGGGGGTGTGGATAAGTTGATCCAAGCATTGGAATTTATGAATTTCAGAAATCATTGAGCAAAACAGTTGGTACATGAGTAGTTTTCCCAGTTAATGGTAGGGTAATTGAAATTACCCATTATTAGGGTGTTAGGTTGTACCCTAATATTTTCCAGTGTATCAAGAAATGAGGAGTGGGAATCCTGGGGCATGGTGGGGGATCTTTAGCAAGTTACAATTTGGATTGCGGTCTTGCCCAGAGTTAGTTGCACTTGGATAATCTCAGATGCATTATGCTGAGCAACTAGCCTGGAGGTGTGGATATCCTTAATGAATATGGACGCACCTCCGCCTTTAGTGTTTCGTTCAGGTTAGGTGGCCGAAAGGTGTGGTACGAATTATAGCCTGGTAATGCAGGGGTGTTCTGTGGATCCTTGAACCAGGTCTCTGTCACTGCACAGATGGTCGATGTTTTCCATTTTAAGAAGTGCCACGAGTGAATGCATTTTGAGGTTTAGACCTCTAGCATTGAGTAGCTTTAACCTCAGATTGTGCTTGAGTGTATCTGTTATGGTGGTGAATTTGTCATTTGAACCTTGCCTAAAAAAGGCACTATAGGGTTGGCAAGAGCCTTAGCCAGTATCCTGAATTCCAAGAGTGACAGGTGCAGGCCATATCTGGTGAAGCATCGTGGTCTGTCGATCATGTCATCCCAGGCAAACAGATACTGGATCCCCTTAGAATGACACCAGAAGCTTAGCTAATTGTTGAAGTCAATCATTTTGTCCTTGTACTGTGGTATCATTCTGGGTGATGGCAGGATGCTACTCAGAGCTAAGGTTATACCTGCCCGGGCTACAAGATTGGAGAGCTCCTCCATGTCTCTTTTCACGTAGTCCAGGGAGGTATAGCTCAGGTCATTCACACCAACATGGACAATGACAGAGTCATATTTGTACTTGTTGTGGAGTGACCTGAGTTTACTTACTATAGAACTCTGGCTTTTTTTCCTTTGCCTGGTCTACCCTCTTGGCCAGATGGTCAGCCATATGATTCTCCAAGTCATCATACTGGTGACAGCATTGCTGGTCAGAACAGATGATACCTGTCAGGAATGACAGGTGGTCACCCAACTCCTGCAAGATATTTTTTTACCATGTACTACCACATGTGCATGCCTTGTTCTTATCCTGATACGACTCCTTAAGAAGACAGACCAGAATAATGGTGTCTTTGTCAAACCAGCTTAGAGTATAGTCAAGTGCCTTCGCAGATGTTGCCATGACATGAAGTGCCAGAAGCAGAATATAAATATCAGTAGGGATGTAGTTTCAGAGATTCATAACCACCCCCTCTGGTGGTGGGCATCACCTCAACCAAACCCAGTTAATGAGCAGGGGCATTAGATCAGGTATTGATACTACTGATAAGTTTTGTTTAGGCAAAAATATTTTGCATGTAATTTTTTAAGGAAGATATTCGCATTCTCTTATATGCTAAATGAAAAAATGAAATATATTGAATCATTGTTATGTATATGATTTAGACATGCTACTGCTGCTGGTCATTGCATAAGGTGCCTTTTTGGAGTATTACATCTGAATATGATTTACACATACCTGCTGCAGTACAGCAGCAGTGCAATTTTTGTGTGTGCGTGTGTGTGTGTGTGTGTGGGGGGGGTAGAAATAAATACTACTATGTCTCAGTACAAATTTTATAAAATGTGTCTCTCAGTTAAATAGCCAGTGTTTGAACTGGTTTGTGCTTGTTTGCTCAAAGCTGCAGTGAGTTAGGCCTTCTGCTCTTGCTCTGCTGTTTTCAAAAATCTGCTATGAGAACAGAAAAGATAATTGCTTATTCTCAATTGTTTTCTGCACTTCTGATTAACTAGAAAAATGCTTGTTGTAAATCTGTTTGTTTACACTGTACAACTGTATTTCCCTGCTTATTTTAGATTGTCTGTTAATTCAATTCTTCTTACAACTTTAACTATGGCTCATTTGCTTGTTCTGTTCATTGCTGCTCTTGAAAAAACACTAGCATAGACTAGGTTCAGGGTTTGCTGAATCTAGTACTGTTTGTGACCTTTGGAGCTTGTAAAACAGTTAATCTTTTGTCTAGAGAGGCCTGGCTGTGCCGTTATTGGAGGAGGTTGCAGTTTGGTCTGATTTAGTTAGAGTTACTGCTACAGGGCTCTGTTTGGGGTGTTTTGATTGGATAATTCGAACTTTGGGTGGTTCCTGTTTCTTTGCCTTAAATAGACAGTGTTTGGAACCGGTCTGTGCTTGTTTGCTCAAAGTTGCAGCGAGTTAGGCCTTCTGCTTTTTGCTCTCCTGTTTTCTAAAAAACTGATGTGAGACTACAAAAGATACGTGCTTATTTTCAACTGTTGTCTGCACTTCTGATTAAAACGATATTTGCTCCATATCTGTTTCTTTAAACTGTGCAACTGTATTTCACTGCATATTTTAGATTGTCTAATTGAATTCATCTTACAACTGTAATTAATATTCATCTGCTTGTTCTGTTCATTTTATTGGCTGCTGCACTTGAAAAACACTAGCATAGACTAGGTTCAGGGTTTGCTGAATCTAGTACTGTTTGTGACCTTTGGAGCTTGTAAAACAGTTAATCTTTTGTCTGGAGAGGCCTAGCTGTGCCCTCATGAGAGGAGGTTATAGTTTGGTCTGATCTAGCTAGAGTTACTGCTGCATGGCTCTGTTTAGAGTGCTTTGGATTGGATAATTTGAACTTTGCCTGGTTCCTTTTTCTCTGTATTAAATATCCAGTGTTTGAACCAGTTTGTGCTTGTTTGCTCAAAGCTGCAGTGAGTTAGGCATTATGTCTTTGCTGTGCTGTTTTCCAAACACCTGCTGTGGGACTACAAAAGATAAGTGCTTATTTTCAACTTTCTGGATGTCTGATTAATTAAAACAATATTTCTTGCATATCTGTTTGTTTAAACTGTGCAACTGTATTTTACTGCATATTTTAGATTGTCTGCTGATTGAATTCATCTTACAAATGTACTGACTATTCATCTGCTTGTTGTGTTCATTTTGCTTGTTGTTCAATTGAAAAACGCTAGCATAGACTAAGTTTAGGGTTTGCTGAATCTAGTACTGTTTGTGACATTTGAAGCTTGTAAAACATTTAATATTTTGTCTGGAGAGGCCTAGCTGTGCCCTTGTGGGAGAAGGTTACAGTTTGGTCTGACCTAGTTGAGTTAATGCTGCACGGATCTATTTAGGGCATTTTTTATTGGATAATTTGAACTTTGGCTGGTTCCTGCTTCTATGCCTTAAATAGCCAGTGTTTGAACTGGTTTGTGTTTGTTTGCTCAAAGCTCCACTGAGTTAGGCCTTATGCCCTTGCTCTGCTGTTTTCTGAAAACCTGCTGTTAGACTACAAAAGATAACTGCTTAGTTTCAACAGTTTTCTGCACTTGTGATTAACTAAAAGAATATTTGCTGCATATCTGTTAAACTGAAACTGTGCAACTGTATTTTAAGATTAGTGAACTGAATCCTGACCTCTGTTCTGATCTCTGTCTTCTTTTTTTCCCACCCACTCACTCAACTGTTGCTGTGTTCTTAAAGCTGGTCAGTTTTGAGTTTCTCGCCTCTACTATAAAATTGATATTGGACACTTCTCCCATTCCCATTACATCAGCTCATTCTGCTGAGTACAGTGATATAATTTATGAAGGCTCACCCCCTTGGCTTCTTAACCTTGAATTATCTTCTGCTTCCTCCCTTTCTACTAAAAAATACACTTTATTCAGCTGTTCCTACTATATTGTGCCTCTTCCTACTTTATTTTGCTGCTTTTGATATTTGTATTTAAAAGTGTTCAACTGCATTTATTTTGCTGCATTTATTACTGCTCATCAGTAGCCTGATTAAATTAAGAACATTATTCTACTGAACAGCTGCTTTATTTAAACTGTTTTTTTTTTTTTTTTGCTGTTGTGATTATGATCTTATGCACTTTAGATTTCTGGTGCTCCAGCTTTTTGTAGCATAGGCTGGATTCAGACTTCCTGAATCTAGACTGTTTTGTATCACCTAAGCAGCAAAACCAGTTCTTCACTGAGATACTGAAAGATCTGAGGAATCTGTTGCTCCTAACTAACTTTAAGTGCACATTTTTGGTCTTATATAGCACTTTTAATTCTATTTGCATTCTACTGTCTGAATTGTCTGAGCTGTTTTCTTTTGCCACGTTTTACTGTATACTGTACTAGTTCAGCTGTAGCATAGCTCAGTCCCAGGTTTGCTGTTTCTGGGTCTGTTCTGTAACTTCTGAACATCAGATTCAAGCCATCTTTGTTTGAGAAGGCTCTTCTGCACCCTTGTGGGAAGATAGTGCTGTCTTTGTCCCATCTAATTGAGGGTGACTTGACTCAAGCTCAGAGAGAGTGTCCTTATTGGATAGTTTGAGTTAAAAGGGTTATTTCTTGTTTTATTTAAGCCCTGCATTTGCACTTGTTTGCATGTAGCACACCAATGCACACTGCCAGTTGTTACAGTTGGTGGTTATAGATGCAAATGTTTTGCTTGTTAAATTTTCCCTTAGCACTTTGCTTGTGGTCCACCAGAGGTTTTTCGCTGCCCTTCTCTACTTTCAGGTGGAACACTAAGCCTAGCCTCATAGGTACCAACATACGTCTCACACACTAGCCATCCTAAGTGTGACCTCTTTTCTTGAACATATAAATTTACCTAAAACTATAGAAGGACAATTTCCAACAGTTTCTCCAGCCAGCTTCATCAACATGAACATCCTGAGGCAGTATAGCAACTGACTCATGTTCACTGACAATCCTCTACTCCTAGTCCACACAAACTCAACATGTGAGAGGTGAAACTATATTAACAACCTTGAATCCATGCTGTCTCACACACCAGTCAGTACATATGACAATGAGTGAATTGTCAGCATGCACACCTCACCTCCTACTTCACCCAAACCCACATCATACATATGCAGAAGTCCTCACCAGAAACATAACTAAACACCAGAGACTTCCCAAACACAAACACAAGCACGCTACATATAATACTTCCTCTGCAGAATAAAATACACATAATAGCTCACACTCCAGTGTCACACCTGTCAAGCTCTTAAGGCAAAACACAAAACCAAACATATTCCATTGTGAGACACACAGATGTCTATCTCACCAGGGTGGATAAGGAGAAGGTCACAGTCAGCTGTCTGTCAGGTGTCAGGATCCACCATATCACACAAACACTTAAAACTGCAGTGGTGGTGCTGCGGTAGCATTGTTGCCTCATAGCAAGATGTTGTCCCGTTCGATTCTCAGCTAGAGCGTCTTCTGTGTGGAGGCATACGTGAATGGGGCGTGCCTTCGTTGAAGGTTGTGTGTCAGGGCTGGTAACCCATTACGTAAATATCCACTACCAATTATTAGCGGACCGGAGTTCCGCTGTGGCAACCCCTAACCGGGAAAAGCCAAAAGACACAAACAAACTTAAGTCTGTCAAAAACAGGTACTGTTATGACTTTGTCATAGTCCATGTTGGTGTGACTGACTTGAGACATACCTCTCTGGGCTATATGAAGAGAGACATTACTGAACTCTCGGACTATGTGTCTCAGCCAGTTATGTTACTAGCCTTAAGCGGAAATCTATCGTCACCCAGAATGATGACTCAATACAAAAGAAAATGATTGAATTGACTTTAACAGCTGGCTTCATTTCTGGTGTCATTCCAAGGGGATCCAGTACCTGACAGCCTGGGATGATATGATTGACTAACCTTGATGCTTTGCCTGAGATGGCATGCATATATCACCCTTGGTATTCAGGCACATGGCAAAGGCTCTTGCCTCCCCATAGTGTCTTTTTTAGGGAAAGCCATGAGGTCAAAACTACCAACATGACAATTTCATCAAAACATAAATGAAAGGTCATGCTGCTAAACGCTAGGAGTCTAAACATGAAACTGCACTTATTGCAAGCAGTTTTATCCCTGGAAGAAGCTGACATTTGTGCAGACACAGAAACCCTGGTTCAAAGCTGCAGAGAGCACCCCAGCCATACCAGGTTACTCATCCTATCATTCATTCAGACCCCAAACTGTGGACAGCAAAATAAAAGGAGGTGGAATTGTAATATATATAAAATATATACACACCTCTAGTCTGATCAAACAGTGTGATGCACAGAAAGCACTTCAGGTGCAGTTAACAATTGACAATACCCCTATTCAAATCATAGCTAGCTATAGGCCTCCAACTTTGACTCAAGATGCCCACTTCACCTATCTGTACCTCTTCAAATCTATCAAGATTCAACCCTTTACCCTGATCCTGGGCAACTTTAGCTATCCAACCATAGAGTGGAAGAAATACTCATGCCAAAGTACAAATGCCCAGAGATTCCTTGATTTTGTCAATGCAAATGCCGTAGACCAGTTGATTGACACCCTCACAAGAGGTGAAAATATCTTGGACTTGGTATTAGCCAACATGAGTAATCACTGCAGCATCCCTATAGTGTCATCATCCCTGGTAAGATCTGACCACCAAGCAGTCACTTTCAAAGTCACCTCCCCCCCAGCTAGGGTCAAACAAAAAAACTTCTGCAAAGTTTATTACAACCTCCAGAGGGAAGATATAAATAGCTTCACACCCCCCTCCCCCTCCATAGGAACTGGCACATATGTCCAAACCTACACCAAAGGACTATATGAACATTTATATAACTGCATGTGATCAGCAGTACCTGACAGGATGAAATCTTCCTCCTCAAGGAAGAGTAAAACTATCTGGTGGACATCTACAATAAATAAACTCTATAAACAAAGGAAAAATGTGCCGTCCAGGACCAAGAAGTAGCAGGTGCCTAACTGTAAACAATATTTCCTTAGCCTGAACAAGAAAATAAGAGCCCTAGTGAAATCTTTCAAAGCTAACTTTGAGTCCAAACTGGCCACATCTACTAAAGGCAGTCATAAGGCCTTCTTCACATATGTCCACAGTCTATATATATATATATATATATATATATATATATATATATATATATATATATATATATATATAGATAGCTAACCTGTTAGCAGACAGTTTCACTGAAAACTTTACTCCTCTGTCCCCCCATCAGTAAAACAGGACATCCCCAGTACCTGCCCCACTCCCTTTATGTTTGCCCTCTCAAAAGCAAAAAATACAGCCGCCATGGGACCCAATAACATCCCAAACTGCATCCTACATGAACACAGGTAAGAACCTGCAGCACCATTAAGCAGCCTATTCAACCAAAGCCTGAGGAATGGCTTCATCCCAGCTGAGTGGAGGATAGCCACTGTCATCCCTTTGCACAAAAGTGGAGCATCCACCAATCCAGGAAATTATAGACTCATCATCCTAACTAGCCTGATCTGCAAGGCCATGGAGTGGATTATCATGGACCTCATTAACAAGGACATTGGAAACCTCCAGGCAATTGATCACACACAGTTTGGTTTTTGTCAAGGGGAGGTCATGCCTGTTAAATTTGGTCGACTTCTTTGAGACAGTCACCAAGGCCATAGACGAGGGGAAGACAGTGCACACCACCTACCTTGATCTGGCCAAAACCTTTGATACTATTCCCCACTCAGGTATAATAGATAAACTCCCTCAACTAGGCATCAATCCTTATGTTACCAGATGGGTAGCAAACTGGCTCACTGATAGAACCCACCTAGTCAAAATATGGAAAGCCACCTCAAGTAGTAGACTTGTAACAAGCAGTGTACCCCCTGGGATTTCTCTTGGAGCCTCTGCTGTTTGGAATATACTTCTCAGAGGTGCAGAACAAATCTAGTGGGCTATGACTGACCAAGTTTGCAAATTACTGCAAGCTTGGTGCTGTCATCAGTTCCCCTAGTGATGTGGAGATCCTCCAAGAGGATCTCACCCAACCAAATGACTGGTGCCAGAAACACGGCCTCAGAATAAATGCCAAAATATGCATCATCATCATCATCATCCTCATCTCTTTTGGGGAGAGTGACATCACACACATTATCACATTTATAATAAGGTCCTAAGCATGCAAGCAGCTGTCTTGGGCACCCAGGTTGGTAACAAACTGATTTTTGACCACCATATTGCATCCATTGTATGGAAAACTTTCCATATGGCCCACCTCATTAGTAAGGGTATCTCATCCAGGGACAAGGTGGTCATAACATCCCTGTATTCTTCCCTTATAAGACCCATTATTGAGTACAATGCCCCTTTCAGCATGTACCTCGCAAAGCACATGCAGCAGCTGGAATCCAGTGCCTCAAACATCTAGCCTACACAGATAGGCAAAAAGGCCTGCCCCTCTACTATGCCTCCTACAGACTCCTCAGAGCTGACCTCTGTCTGGCATACAAAGCAATCCCAGACCCTGCCCTGATGTGACTGCTGCATATCCGCAAGTCAAGCTCTACTCGAGTAACCCAAATGTGCAACCTCACCCTGGTCTGTGACATCAATAGGACTTATTGGTGGGACACTTTTGTGTCCCAGTGACTCCCTCATTTGTGGAATAGGCTCCATCTCTACATGAATCAGACTACTTCATTAACCTTTTTTAAGCAAAACCTAGATAACTGGATGGGGAACAGAAAGTACACCCCTGGGTTCCACCTGTGTCCCTGCTGGACAGTGGCATAGGGTGCTGACTTGCTGGAACATGGGATAAATTCTTGGCTAGGCTTGTAAGGGCCTAAAGGCCAATAGCCTAGTAACTTCATATGATCCTATGAATCATTTCCACCCTACTGTACAGAAATCCCACTTCTAAATTACTGTAATCCCAGTGTTCTTTCATTGCTATCATAATATACACATCTTATAAGTAACAGTAACATTTCTCAACTTTAATTTACTAATTTTACATACTATACATGCTTTTTATTAAATTATATTATATTTTTAAATATTTCCATTTTTAAATATTTCCACTTTTAAATATTTCCATACTTTAAGAAGTTTACAGTATCCTAATACATTTGCCTCTTAATTTGACTAGTGCCAAATTAATATAGTGAAATTCAACTACTCCAGGACTTATTTACATGTATTTCCTGTAAAAGAGGCCATTTTTCATTTATCTGTATTTATCGCAGTAATATGCAAATGTGTACATCCACATTTGGGCATACATGACTCTTGGATGATCAAGAACACAAGCTCAGACTGACATGAATGTGCTGCAGACAGCTCTGCAGTCCACGACACTCCAAAGGAGACTCCAGCTTTCTATAGTAATGTGCAAATAGTCCAACATAAACTGAAATCAGAATATAATTAGAAAAAAATGAAAGGAAGTCATTCAAATGATAGTTTGCACCAACATGAAGTGTAGTCCATGTCCATCTAGCATCATCTGTCACACCTTCTCACCTTCATCATAGGATCATAGGATCATAGGAAGCTACTAGGCTAATGGCCCTATAGTCCTTATTTCCATGATCAGCACCAATTGCCCCTGTCCAAGAGGGACACAGGTAGAACCCCCAGGATGAATTTATGATTACCCATCCAGTCATCTGAATTGTGTTTGAAGAGGGCCAGTGAAGTGATAGTTACTTTGAATGAGACTGGTTTGTGGTCAGATCTCACTAGGGAAGACATCACAGTGGGGGTGCTACAGGGGTCCCCTATTTTATTAAGCACCAGATCAAGGATGGTGGCACCCCTTGTGGGGGTGTCAATGAGTTGGTCCAGGGCATTGGAGTTAATGAAGTTGCGGTACCTATGGGCAAGTGAGTTAAAGCACGACTAATTTACCCAGTCAATGGATGGGTAGTTAAAGTCACCAAAAGCCATGGTGTTCGGATGTATCTTGATAGATTCAAGTAGGCAGAATGAGTGTCCTGATTCATGGAGGGACTCCTATAGCTGGCAGTGACTTGAACAGGTGTTCTACCAAAAGTTAATTGCACCCGAAGTAGCTCCAGGGAATCTTACTTTTAAACCAATCTGGTGGTGTATTTATCTTTAATGAATACTGATACACCAACTCCTTTAGTCTTCATGCCTTCAGTTTGTGGCCTGAATGTGTGGAAGGAGGTGTAACCCCTTATGGTTAGGGTGCTCTTCACAGCCTTGAACCAGGTCTTCATGACTGCACAAATGTCTAGGTCTTCCAAGGTGAAGACTGCTTCCACTGAGTGCAGTTTCATGTTAAAACTCCTATCGTTTAGCAGCATAACCTTGAGATCGCTTTTAGATGGAGTTTTTACATCAGGAATTTTGTCCTTGAAATACTGCCAAAAAAGGGGGTGGCAAGAACCTTAACCAATAGCCGAAATTCCCGGTGTGACAGATGAAGACCATCTCTGGCAAAGAATCGAAGTCTGTTGGTCATTTCATCCCAGGCTTACAGATACTGTATATCCATAGAATGACTCCAGAAACTAAGCCAATTATTGAAGTCAATCATTTTCTGTTTGTATTGAGGTATCATTGTAGGTATGTCTCAAGTCATTCACTCCAACATGGACTATGACAGAGTCATAACAGTACCTGTTGAGAGACTTGAGTGCATTGGTGATATGGTAGATTCAGGTACTGGACAAACAACTAACCGTGAGTTTCTTCTTATCCAGCCTAGTGAGTGGCACATCTGTGTGTCTCACAATGGAGTCTCCTATGAATAATATGTGGGGTTTATGTTTAGGCCTTAGTGGCTGTGAGACACAGGTGTGTGGACTATTTGTGGTGTGTGTTGTGGTGGGCAGTGGAGTTGGTGTGCATTTATTCCTCAGAGGTCTCTTTTGTTTGGGTATGCTTTTTCTGAGGACCTCCGCATATATGGGGGTGTGTGTAGTGTAGGTATGGGTGCTGTTTGAGGTGTGGTTTTCATGTTGGCAACCATCTTAGGGACAGATATACAGGCTTATGGGGGAGAGAGCAATGACTCTAGGTGCTTGATGTATTTGCATCTCTCACAAATTGTGTTTCTAGGTGGTGGTAGTAGAGGGTTGTCCATGTACATGAGGCAATTGCTACACTATCTCAGGATGCCTATAACAACCAGACTGGCAGGAGAAAATGTAGGAAATTGTCCATCC
This sequence comes from Protopterus annectens, assembly GCF_019279795.1. NCBI lineage: Eukaryota > Metazoa > Chordata > Ceratodontiformes > Protopteridae > Protopterus > Protopterus annectens. The sequence goes on from NC_056725.1 coordinate 320,566,086, forward strand.
ATATTTGTCAGAAACTGAGGGAGAGCCAAAAAGAGTTAAGAGGGTAAAGGGAGGAAGGTTTAAAAGTAGTACTACTAGGTGATAACACAAGTGCTACTAAGGGAAAATTTGTAGCTGGAATACCTCAAAAGGGTTACAAACTGTGCAACTGAATCTCTGGATGCAGCAGACCAGTATTTAGACTATGCTACTCAATTTTAATGTTAAGAACACAGTAAAAAACTCACATTGAAGCACAGATTAACCACTTATAGTCAAAAGAGCAGAAAACACAGTATGAACACGTACAGTTAAACACCAACAAAATGCAGTTAAACAGTAATGAGTTGCAGTGAGGCACACTTGGTCATTCTTTTGTAGTTTAAAAGCTAATTACATCAAAACGATTTTAGTGTTTGACTGTGGCCTTTTTTTAACATGAAGTGGCAAGTGGAAAATAAGGGACCATGGGAGAGAGAGGATAACATCAGACAGGAGGAAAATTGCATCCACATGGCAGCCCATAGGACATATGGGCAACTTCTATTTAGTAAGGGGGGCAAAACAAGCTGAAAGGACCAAAGACTGGAATTCCATGGTTTTCAACATTAATGCTGTGCATGGCAGAAACTGTACATTAGCACAGTGCAAGAGGGCAAATGTTATGGTAGGATGTGCCAGAAGCAAGGGTAGGCAGAATGCAATAGCCCATACAATTGGGAGTGGTCAGCCAACAGAAATCCAACTAACACAAAATGAGGAATACCTTCTGTCCTTCCATGGGCAAGACTATGTCACAAACAATGGTGGCAGTGGAATAATCAGAACTTATGTGGACACTGGGCATTACATGCATCTGCTCATGAAGGCTGGTTTAAAAACAGTAACATATATTTATATGGAGAAATGAATGCTGATAAGGCGTGATCACATTAAATACATGAGAATTAACTATTAATTTGTTTACCTTCTACATCAGCACATAATGATAATGATGGCAATGTGCATGGTAAGTGCCCCACTCACCCCTTTATAAGCATACAATAGTGTATGTTATTTCATTATTAATATTGTTCTCAAATCATTTTTTACAGTCAGCATCAGAAACAAACAGTTTCACTGTACCAGTCAACTTGGAGGACATCAGCAGCAGAATGGCTGCTGGCATAGTTACATTTTGAGGCAGCCTGAGGAAAGTGGCATGCAATGCCAAAGTTTAATGGTAGGATTCCATACACCACAACAGACAGTGCATCACAAAGTCACATACATGATGACATTAGACTCGCCATTGTACAGAAGGAACAACCATGCACCTCTAAACACAAATGGACACTTTGAGGATGATAGCAGGCATTTAGAGGTAACAGTATCCACAGTGACTCCTTTAGAAAGGGAAGCCAGGCACAGAGATTTTTTATAGCTACCCCAGGAAACATAAAAAAGCATTGGCTGCCCAGCAGGAAGTATGTCATGACATTGTTAGGGCTCACAACAATACCACACAGAGTCACCTGAAAATGGTCAGAGTCCAACTGAGTAGGTATGGGAATTTCTAGCACTACTTGGAAATGGCACAGAGCAGGGATAATGCTATGATCACAGTGATGAGTAGTATGCTGATACACCAAGCATCTTTGGCTGCCTCCATTCATACACAAGTTATGACATACAAGACTCAAGCAGGACTCAGTCTTGCAAGGAGAAGACAATGGGGTGCTGTCTGGACACATGCAGCGAGATTATATAAGAATATAACTGCTTTTCAGGAATGTGCTGTAGAAAAAGATTTCATGCAGGCAACATTTGCAATCATCTACACCTAGCAGAACTTTTCAGTCAAGGTCCCAGTCATGGTCACACAGCATGGTCAGATCAGTGTCTACTGTGAATCATGTCCTACAGTTCTGATACTTTCAGTTTTGCCTTCAAAGACAAATCTGAATGTTTAACTGGAAGGGGAACAAGCATTGAAAAAATGGGGGGAGGGCAAATCTATGCATTTCTTCCTGTAATGCTACTATATAAAATGTCAAGGAAAGGTGGGGAAAAAAATCTGTATGACATAATATCACAATTGCAATCATTACCTGCAGTGCTATATGCATTACCATTGTTACAGCTATATGCATTACCATTGTTACAGCTGGCAATTACCTACAATATAAAACTATTTATACACAAAAATATTCAGGAAAAATCTAAGTGAATTCCAGATTAAAATTAGTATCTTGCCATAAAAGTAAATACTGGTGCCTCTTCACCCTCACTACTGCACAAATGATATCTGTATTGTCTCTGAAGTCACAAATTAATGGGTATTACAAAACAAAAATATTCTGACATACAGTAGAGCAAACAGAATCCAAGAAGAAATTGCATAATATAAAAAACAGTTTAATACATTTCCATTCAATTGCAATGCATTAACTCATGAAATATTGAAATGTTGAGGAGATTCAGTTCATGCATACTTAGGTAAATCACATCAGCAAAACGTATTCATCAAAACAGAGAAAAATGTGATTTATTACTTATATGACACTTTATGGCATCATTGAATATGATTCACTAAGCATTCAGGCATGACTTCAACAAACAATAGTATGAGAAACTTTTCTAAAATAAAAGAAAAAATATTTAAAGATGTCAGATGAACAGTGACAGCAGACCATGAACCACAAAACATAGCTTACAAATATCACTGCAAGTATCAATCTTATTCTATTTTTTTAATATACAAGAAAGGAAACACTATCCTGAATGTAACAGTCCATAGTTCAAGACTAAAGATGCCTCTTTATCTGACCAGCTGCATGCCATGCTCAAGACTCCCACATGGAGTCCTTTACTCACTGCTGACATCTGGTCATCATTAGTTATAGTGGGACTGGGACAGGGAGCTGCAGTGACAGCATGGGTCACTTCACTACCAGTCTGGTACATGATCATGCTGTGTAGAATGCAACATGCAGTAGCTGGGTCATACCTACAGGCACCCTCATAAGTATCCAGGTACCTGAAATTGCTCTTAAGGATGTCAAAGACAATATCTATGACAACCGTACGAGTCTGGGACAGGGATGTGTTACAGGTGCCCTCTGCAGCTTCAGTTGGATTTCTCATCTTTGTCACGAGCCATGTCTCCAGTGGATACCCAGCAACACATGAAAGATAAAAAAGAGAGACAGAGAGGAGGATGGTGGAGACAAAGGAAAGGAAAAATAATTTAGTACTTAGCAATACATTTCATGTGAAATAAATACTTAAATACAATACAAAAAAGAAAAAAAATGTTCCTACTCATCAGCAAGATGACCAGTGGGCATCCTGCCATGCAGGAAGAGGAGGTAGACTACTGTTGTATAAGATCTTACTCTGACTGCTGCAGTATTCTTTACTCCTGGAATATCTGCCATGGATAGCCTAGTGTCTCTTCAGTACACCAAAGCCTTTACACCTTAAGGCATCATATGTCAGACATATGTCCTACATGGAAGGTGTAAGGTACATCTGTGATGTATGGATGCCTAATCCTAAGAACTGAAGTTCCCTAGGAGAACCAGTGCAACCTCAGAGAAAGCAATACAATGCCCATCCAAGAAAGGGAAACAGCACGAGATAAAGATGAAAGAAAAAACCCTCTGCCAGAAGGAAGTAACAGAAAATTACAGGAGCATGAGGAAGGGACAGACTACTGCAACAGTGAGAAGCAGGACATCTACTGTTATGGTCAGATCTTACAAAGAAATTGCCTTAGAAAAGAAGCAAGAGATGGTTTGCTTAGACACTGTGAAACCCAATATCTTGGCATGAAAGGAAACAAAAAGTTGCTCAGATTTCCTGATGAGTTTTGTCTTACCCAAGTAATATCGGACCTGTCTATGTAAATCCACGGTGTATAGTATCCTCTCACTAGAAATCTGTGGGAAAGGAATAAAGGAAGTAAGAGCCAAGAACAATAAAGTTTTTCAGGCTCAAAGAGACCGACTCATTTTTTTCAAGAACAAAATTAAGGTCACAAGGAGGAAGAGGCTTTCTTGGATGGCTGATATGATGGACAACTTTCAGAAATATATTGACTTCAAAACTAAAAGCCAAAGGCAGAACCAGAGTAGACCGGCAGAAATGGGTGACAAATGAACCTTAGCAGAGGAATATGTCACATCAGCATGAGCAACTCACACAAATAAGGAAGGCCGTAGGGACCTCAACATGAAAAAGGTCCAGGTCATGCTTGAGACTCTTCCATTTTGGCTCATAGGATTGTTTAGTGGGTTTTCTGGCTTCCTGCAAATCGTGAAGCATATCCATAGAAAATTGGTGCCTGAAAGGAATCAAAACCATATCATCCAAGGTGTCACTTGAAGTGTGGACAAATGTGGTTGAATGAGAGATCCCTTGTCTTGTGCGAGAAAAAACATTCTGTGTGTTAACTTGCAATGATTGCCCCCAGCCAGGTGAAATAGAAAGGAGAATCAGTGCTGCCTGGGGCAAAAGGGAGTCACGAGTATGATTTTGTGTCTGTCCCCCGTGGTCTTCTGCAGGACCCCGGGAAGTAGAGGAAGAGGCAGACAGACATACAGAAACATCCCATTTCAAGAAAAAGAGATGGCTTCCACTGTCCAAGCCAGAAAACTTGCCATTCTGGAACAGAACTAGGGAAATTGTCTCTTCAGAGGGGAAGCAGAAATACCTACCCAAGAAGTACTCCATTGATGAACAATGTCCAGACACACCTACCTGTAAAGCATCCATTTGTGTGGATGTGCCCTAAACTTGCTCAGAGTCTGCCCCTAAGGAATGTAATCTTCCTGAAGAGCAAAGTGATGGCAGACTGCAAAATCCAAAGCCAGAGGAATCACCCTGCAAAGAACGTAAAATGTTGTGCCACCTTGTTTGTTGATGTACCATGACTGTGGTATTATCTGTAAAAATCTTTACCAGAATCTGAAGCCCAAAGAGACTGAAAGGCCTGAAGAGTAAGGAGTAGAACCATCATCTCTTTGATATTGATATGGTCTGTCATCGGTTGATGGATCCAAAGATCCTGGACTTTTAAGTTATTGGAGGATGCCCCACAACCATGACTGGAAGCATATGTACACATCTCATGAGTAGGGAGAGGAACCAAAAATGGCAGACCTGAATTTAAGGTAATCTGGTGATTCCATCAGCAGAGCATGAGCTTGGGACTGGGTAAGAGGGGGACCAGATAATCCACAGGGTGGCAGTGCTGGAGCCAAACAGTCTAAGATACCACTGAAATTTCTTCATGTTGAGTTTGGCAAAGGGAACCATGGGAATGGTGGATGCCATGTACCCAGGAGACTGGAAGAGAAAGAGGAAGAAGACAATGGAAATAAATTAAAGAGAGGACCTTAAGGGCAGAAGACAAGCCACGATAGAGATTTTCTGAATTCTGCAACACAAAACACTTGGTCCTGAGAAGGAGCTGACAAAGAGTTTTTAAGACTGAGAGTGAACTGCACAGTGCAAAGAAGAAGTATAGTAATGTACAGATTTTGAAGCAAGAGCTGTTGAGAGGGAGCTTGAATTACCAGGGGTATGGAGGTAAACATCCTTCAAATTCTGAGATATCAGAAAAGCTTGAGAAAACAAAAGAGGTAAAAATATCTAAAGAGACATCTTGAAGAAAGAAACTTTTAGAAAGGCATTGAGAAAAGACAGCTCTAGAATGAGCATCCACGACCCCTCCTTCCTTGGAGCCCGAAATATTTTGGAATAAAAACTACAAACAGGCTCCTCTTCCATGTCACCTGCTCCCATTACCAAAGTAGTTCCACAAGGCTCTATTCTACTTCACATATTTTTCTCCCTTTTTGTCAAAAAGTGCTTAAGTGACACCCATGTCTTACAATTATATTTTATGCAGATAACATGGTTACTTACATATCAGGCCCCTCCCCATCTACTTTAAATGATAAGTTTCAGTGATGCCTTTCTAGTCTCAGTAAGTGGTCTGAATCGCACAGCCTAACACTTAATGTTAAAAAGAAAAAAAAGTAAAGGTAATTTTTTTATGCTGCAAATGTTCAGTAAACATTCCACTCACTGCTCCATTTCCCATAACCAAATAGGCATTTTAGAAACAGTGACACACTACAGATATCTTGGAAAGTGGTTAGATTCCTTACTCAACTTCCAATGCCATATTTAAGTTACAAAACCAAAAGGTAAGAACCTCTTGTTCAGAGTCAGATAAATGTCATACTTTTTTTGTCCCACTGCTAAAGCACCTCATTAATAAAAACCTTATCTGTCAGGTGTATAATCTTATGGTAAAAAGCTCAGAAAACAGTATTAGATTGTTAGATGAAAGACCAGTTTGCACAATGGTTAAGGTGTCTGTCTCTTATCCACAAGGTGCAAGGTTTGATCCTTACCTCTGATAAGAGATTTGTTGGATGGCACAGTGGTAGTATTATTGCCTCATAGCAAGAGATTCTCTGGTTCAGTTCTTGGCTGGTGTGCCTCCTTTGTGAAGTCTACATTTGTTTGTGTGGGTTCTCTCTGGGTGCTCTAGTTTCCCCCCACATTACAAAGACAGGTGTCTGAAGTGCTTCTCCCTGGGCTTCCAATGGAAATTGGCTTTGTTTCAAGTTGGACTTTCCTGGTAAGCAAATGTTAAATAAAGTAAATTATAATCACTATAAATGACCACAAGTAATATGTTTCCTACTCTATGTGCAGAAAACATACATTTTCAAATTCATACGTGCATGCTAACATTTGTAATCCTTTGGATGCTGAAGAAAATGGTATTGGGGGGGGGTCAGATGATTATAATATCTAGATTGGTAAGGGAAGATCAGTTGTTTTTTTGATGAACTTAAGACTTCAAAACGGTTGGTTTGAAAGAGGCTATAAGGAAAAGTAAGTGAACAAGATCGTTGCTCAAACGAAGGACTATATAGCTGACAGATATGTACCAACTCTATTAAAGAATTTGATAAAAATGGCTGAAATATAACCATCAGTAAACCAATGTACATTAGGACTGAAAATTAACAAAAAGTCCATTAACAGATTATTTACAGAAACTGGAATATTTTAAAAGGCATTAATTTATATTTTGGATCATTAGCAATGAACCTAAGTTTGTGAATAATAAAACAAATAATATTAGAGTTACATTAAAAAAAGTCATAAATGTCATGTAAAAAAGTGGTACATCTAAATGTGAAATGTAGGCAAAACAGAACTATTTACAGTGTTACAGTAGCAATTTCTGACATGATTATAGGGGATAATAACCATTATGATTGCCAGTCAGGAGGTGTTTTACACATGGCAAAGTGAGACAGATGTAAAACTTTCTATATATGTAAGACCATTTGGAAACTGAATCAAAGAATCCTTTGCATAGATATTTTATTACTTGTGAAAGTTTTATAAATTTTTCTGTTCTTTGTATTTAGTCATGTTGTCTAGACATAAAGGGTGAAGATTTTGAAAACTCACTGGATAAAACTGAACTAGTGTAGCACTTTAGACTGAAAGCCAAGGTGCCCCTGGTATTGGCTTCTTTATCAATAGGAAGCATTCTGAAGTTAAGAACACAACATATATAACTAATATTTCAATGTATAAGAAGACATTCCAACTCATGTAAAATGTATTTATATATTACATATATTTAATTAAAAGCATCCACCATACAAGACCACTGCACCTATATTTCCTGTACCCTTTTAGCGCATCCTCCATGGTTGCATGCTCCCAATGTAAGTAACTTGCATCTGCTGGTTATTTGTACTTATAGTTCTGAACCAAATTGCAACTGCGTTTAGATGCCTATACCTGTTCACTGAGGTTTAACTGTATTTAAACACTGTTTCTTTTGGATACTATTTTTTATACTGTTACTGCCAAGAGAGTTTTTAATCTATGTAGATACTTGCTAACTGATAACTAACCTGTGTCATTAACTGTATTTATGCAATGTATTTTGAATTCTAGTGAAACCTTCATTACTGTATTTAAGGACACATACTTATGTGGTATTTTACACACTACTGGAATTCACGTGTTTCACATTACGAGTCTAACTGTTTAAATTAGCCATCTTACCACTGATGCTGAAGTTTCTGCTTGTAATAGTTAACAGCTGCATTACTTTATACCTAGGTAGCTCTAACTGCAGTACGAAACATCTGCTTTTGACTGATTTTTGTCACTTTTGGAGAACTACTGTTTGCAGGCTAGTTTAGAGCTATGTACAGATTCTCTGCCCTGCAGTTCATACTTTTTTTAGGTCTCAACCCTTTCACTCCTCTTCAAACTACCTGTACATACCAGTCCCCACAGATTTGTTTCTAATACCTTCCCATGAGCTTAGTGTCCTAGTGGAACTGCTGATATTGTACTTTGATACTGTTGCCATGTTCTATTTCACTTTCTTGGCAAATATTAATTAGTGAGGCACTGTGGTGTTTACATTAATTACTTGTACCCCTTTTGTGATTTAACACCTAATATTGGCATTTTTCGTTTCTCCCTAGCAATCCAGCTAATCTTTTCTGCTGTTACCCTGCTCTACTACACTGCATCTGAGTCCCAAGCAAGACTAATGTCCCTTACTACTACTGATAAAAAAAAGAAAGTAGTCATCTATGTTTGATACAGAGTATGTTCAATCCCATCATTCCCTAAGAGAAGTCAGATTTTCTTAAACCACTCTATTTCTCCTTGTTAAACAGTTGGAAGCATGCTACCAGGAATGGCAGTCGCCCATACCCCCTAACTAGTAAGGCCCTTTAATTTTCTGTGTCTAGCCTGTCTCAATGCCACTTCCTTGCAATATTTCCTACCACCTTTATCTCCAAAGTTTTGGGACCCTTGATTCTTAATTACTCTTGCCTTTGCGCGGTTTTCTCACCTCATATTTTCAGCTATTTGCCTCCTCCTAGTTTTATTTTATTGGCTTAATAGTTTATTTTTCCTTGATATTTGTACTCCTTCCTCATTATCTTACAGTTGTACACCTCTCCCTAGGTCAAATTACCTCTATTAAGAGACCCCATATACCATCCTGTTTATCATCAATTCTTTCTCCACTTTCTCAGCTGACTCACCTACATTACATGCTTACTGGCCCCTCTGCAGGCTTGTTTTTTTCCTGGCATAGGCGATAGTATTTTTTATCACCAATCAGCTTCCCAAGACTCGCACAAACCTGCTCCACCCGCCCTCACTATGCTTGGGCTCTCTCCGCTCCCCTACCCCCATTCCCACCCAGCCCCACTTTCATTACACTTTTACTAAACCAAACCACACCCCTACACTCTCTAACAAATCCTCACCTACCTTATCAGACTCCTCCCTATTCCCATCTACCCACTCCACCCCTCTTGTCTCATCCAGTCTACTCCCCCACCCCACCCACACACCATGCACTTCCTCTGTACGATTCTTACTAATACTCTACTTCTCCAGTTTCTTTACCTCACTTACAAATACACCTCCTTCCACTCATCCCAAATCAAACACTTACAAACACCAACACTACCACTATCCACGCTCCACTCACAATCCCATGCTTATAGTAAAATTAACCCACAACTTTTTAATCACACAACCTCCCTCCTCTCACCTCTCAAACACTTACACACCCACCATCCTATCTCCCCAGCCTCCAAATACCACAAAATTACAAACAAACTTAGACTTCTTCTACTACACTCTATTACACAAATTAAACTCCAAGCTGGCATCCATCCCAACCCAGATCCCAATGACATCAACTGTCGACAGCTGCTATCTTCCTTAGGTCCCACTCCTACCAACCGTATCCAATCTATCACACATTCTCATCCCTACCCCCTCCTTTCATAAAGCCTCTAACTTCAGTCTGCTCCTTTTAAATCTCAATCTCCATAGCATCAGAAATAAAACCAGTGAATTCCACACTGTCCTATCCACCTAATCACCAGATATAACTGTGAACACTGAAACCTGGATAAAGACCCACATTAAAGACAGTGAAATTTTCACAACAGGCTATAACATCATAAGAGTAGACAGAGTTAACAAATGAGGAGGTGGTGTTGCTGTTATGTTTAAAGACACCCTCAAAGTCTTACAGCTAACCTGCACCCCTCCTGATCTACCCAACTCTGAAATATTGACTATCCACCTTGAAATCAACCCTAACAAAGAAATAAATATCATAGCCATCTATCTTCCTCCTGGTAACAACTTTCCAATCATAGAAAGTCTACTTTCCTGGGCAACTAAAAATTCAACTAAGAAACTATTGTGTTTGGAGATTTTAACCTAGATTGGCACACCTACACATCAAATAGCCCATACAACTTTGTAAATCTCTTCAGCTTCTCCCAAACAATAACCTGTGCAACTCGTATAAACAAACACTCCAGCAAGTAGTCAACGTTAGACTGGATCTTAACCAACAAACCTAATCTAAGTTACCTAGCCAGTTGCCTACCTGACTCCCACAGTGACCACTCTCCAACCTTTCTTTACAGGAAACTTGTGCATACCCAAAACAACATCTTATATAAATACATAATTTCCAAGAAAATTTTCTCCCCCACTACTTTTAACCTCCTACTCCAACAATGTGACTGGACACCAGTTAAACACCTACAATTACCTGCTGCTGTTCAATACTTTAATGTACCCTTCCTTACAATTCTTAACAATCTTGCCCCATGAGAAAAGTTTGCACTAAAACTAAGCCCCTCCCATGGCTAAGCAAAGACACCAAACTACTAATGAAGTATAGAGATAAAACCTGGTCAGCTTACCATATATCCAAAACCAAAATTGACCTCTTAACTTAACTAAGAAATTCAACAAAGAAACAGATCAAAAAAGACAAAAAACTTACTTCTTATCATGTCAACAGCAACACCAATATAACCCCCAAAAATTCTTGCAATCCATCAACCAGTTCCTCAACCCTGGTCAAACCTCTACCCCTCCCCCAGTCACCTCAAACAACCTAGACCCTATTTCAATTCAATTCAACTTCCACTTCATCAACACCGTCGCCTCCCTACTAGACAACCGATAAACCCAACCACTTTCTGTCCCCACCCCTGCCCCAAATAATCACAACCCCTTATCCTTTGCACCCATACACACTAGTTATATAAAGATGCTGTTAACCAAACCTAAACCTTGCTACACAGCTGCAGATAAACTCAGAAATGAATTCCAAAAACATGCAGCTCCTTCAGTTGCTCTCCCTGTTTCAATCTTGATTAATTGCTCCATTAAAAACAATATGTTCCACGTCTGTGGAAGATATCTCACATTATACCCCTCCACAAAGGTTGACCCTCCAAATAGCTAACTATCGTCGCATAGCCATCCTTTATCCCTTGCAAAAATCTTGGAAAAATACATACACAACCAACTCATTAGCTACTTTCTTAACAATAACCTCCTTTCCAGTTTTCAGCACAGCTTTACACCTAAACATAGTACCAGCACTGCCCTCCTAACCTTCACTAACACCATCCATCATCTCATGAACGAAGGCCACCTTGTTTCTTCCATCTTTCTTGATATGTCCAAGGCCTTTGACACCATATTCCACCAGCTAGTCCTTAAGAAACTATCTTCCTATCGTCTCAATCGATCATCACTTACCTAGTTCCATAGCTATCTTTCCAATCGGCAACAGGCTACAAAATGGGAAAACTCTCTCCCCCCTACTCCCCATCTCCATGGATGTACCCCAAGGTTCTATACTCGGTCCTCTTATCTTTATCATATTCACAAACAACCTTAGTTCAGCAACTCGACCAGCTTCCATAATACAATATGCTGATGATGCTACACTCATCTGCACTGTTTCCTCACCACAAAAACTCCAACTAAAAATGCAATCATTTCTATAAGACATTGAAACATACCTCTATCAACAGTGACTTATTTTTAATCCCAACAAAACTAAAATTGTAGTTTTCAGTAACAAAAAACCCAAACCTTCCCAGCCCTCTCTCTCTCAATCTTCTCTGCAAAAGGAACCAAGATAGTCCCAACAAACCACACTAAACTTTTAAGTGTTACCATAGATGAGAACCTCAAATTCGATATACATATTGCTCAAACTATCAAAAACGTCCACATCAAACTAGGCACCCTATTCCAGGCCAAACCATTCCTAACTCCCAATGCCAGGCTAGCCACTGCTCGCTCACATCTGCTATCCACCCTCCTATATGGTTATCTCATATACACAAACCTTTGAAAATCAGACCTCAACAACCTAGAATCATGTTACAATAAGATTGCTAAATATGCCACTAATCAACCACACAGATCTCACCACTGTTCAGCACTCTCACAGTTAAAATGGCTAGAGCTTCCCAACTTTTTATCAGTTAATCAATTAGCCCTAGCCCACAAAATAATCCACCATCCCAGCGACTGCCTTGCTATCTCCTACTTAGTCCGACCTACTACTAATCTTAGAGGTCTCTGATCTTCTAACAAATATTTACTAAAGGTTTCCAACTCCCAGAACTGTTATAGCGACTCCCTCTATTCACATAAAATAGCCAAACTCTGGAACAGTCTTCAAGAGACAATTGCAAAAAACCCTATCCACAATCAGTTCAAATCACTCCTAAAGGAATTAGTCATTGGCTGTGCTCTAGTCAATCTCCAGGATAATTATCTACCCTCTGCTATCGTAATTTGCTTTAGTATATAAAAGACTCCCTGTACTTGCATTGTACTATTGCTTGTATTGTACTACTGCCTGTATTTCTACTGATTGTATTGTACTATTGTGAGTCTTGTTTTAATCCTTGTATTGTTTTTCTGTACTACTGTGAAGCTTTTCTCCCCGGGTCCACTGAAAACGGGCCCCTGGCCCAGTCGGACACTACCCAGTTAACAAATGTAATACATAAAAAATAAATATATTTTAAACAGAGTGTGAACATTTTCTTGGTTGATTATCATCACGTGATATAATGCCGAGTCATTTTAATAAATGTTTCAGACTTGATAAGTTTGGTTTGAGGAAATATCAAAAAATACAATAAGCGATAACAAAACACATCTAAAAGAGTATGAATAAACTATTCTAAACGCATGCCAGTCATAAAATGAAAGGCATTGACATACTGGATGGTCCCAGTGAGGTAAACCATGGGAATCCAAGCAAATACAATTAAAAGGTAAAATGAACTGAAGCAGGCTACTGACTTAATAAAACAAGCACCTTAGCAAAAACAACAACAAAAAACGAAGGTCAGCTGGATGGGTGCAGCACTCTTTAATATAAAGCAAAAAAAAAAAAAAAATCCGTATATAAATGACGAGTACTTTCACAACAAATGTTGCTTCTCTGAAGAAGCAACATTTGTTGTGAAAGTGCTCATCATTTACAGTATATACAGATTTTTTATTTTAGCTTTTTATTAAAGTGTGTTGAACCCATCCAGCTGACAATTAAAAGGTACTGCAACAGGCAACTTTGCAGAGCCTATCCCCATGCCTAAAGATCTGCAGCTTTGGTTAAGTCCAAACCCATTTCTCTTAAAAGTTCATCCCATGTTTCATTACTTATTTTACCCAAATTACTCTATTATTATTAGTGAATCATGAATTAGCCAGTTGTATAGCTCACCAAAGTAATGGTCTTTGCATCGTTTCCTCAGCTCATTAGAATGTGTCTATAGACCTTTTATCTTTTAAAGAACAATTGGAAAATAAACATCAAGTGCCTCCTCTGCTCACAATTATTTTTGAGTTTCTCTTACTCCTGCTGGTCTCATTTCTGCAAAGCAAGTTAAGAGTTAAATCTCTTTAAATCTTTTTCCATGCGAACTGAACGAGTGAAAGAGACTATCCCCCGGATTTACTAATCTTCTGTGCAGGACTAATCTAGTCCTGCACGGAAGCGGCAGTTTAAGAGGAGGATGGCAGATCATCATGCATATTAATGAAGGTGCGCTGCCTAAACTCCTAATGCTACACAGAACATGGATGAGTGCAGGGGGCATGTCTGAGAGCAGAGCTCTCAGAATAAACATGCCCCTGCAAAGTAGAACAGAAGAATATGTAAATAAATGAGCAAGACCACTCATAAGTGTCCACATATCCCCGCCAACAGTCACCATGTGTTCAACAGCAATAGTACACTTAAATAAAATGAAGAAATCCTTGTAGTTATTTTTTTTAAAACCCCGAGTACAGCTAACCGTAGGTGCGCGGGTTTGCCCATCGCTTAGCTACGGTTAAAGCAGTTGAAAAGGTTGAAGAGGATAACAAGGAATATATATGCAAATGAAACAGTACAGCAGTAGTGTAGTGGTTAGAGCATCCGCCTAGTGAACAAGCATTCCTGGTTTGATTCCTACTGCAGCATATGTCATTTTCCATGTGAAATCTGTATATGAGCATATTCTCACATCTTTTTGCCATATAACCTACATAATAACATTTAAATGTGAACTGGAGTACTGCATTAAATGCACATGTGAAGTGACAATGTCATAATGAATAAGGCACTAGTAAGCAGGTTTAAGCAAAAATAAGCAGTAGTAAGCATGTTTAAGTGCATATGCGTGGGGTAAGCATTGCCTGCACAGATTAAGCAAAGTAAAAGCTAACTGAGGGTAAGAAACTGTAACCAGAGGTTAGCAGTGCTTACCGTCACACAAACCTGTGCAAACACACTTACAACTGCTTTAAAGTGCCTTAATCACTCTGTATCTAATGGCCCATGTTCTGCCCAGCAACAAAATAAGCTGCTTTTGCAAGGCTCAAACTCGAGACCCTGTACACTATAGTTACAGTCATTAACCACTAAGCCATCATAGCAACAGATATGAATAAGGTATCAGCAAACTAATCCTCACCACTGGAAAACCAAACATGTGAACTGAATCTATGTGCAGTGTGAAGTGGTATAACCTTCTACATAACATAAATATGTGAACTGGAATACTGAAGTAAGCATAGATCTGAGGTGTGAGTGTAATAAAGTGTAGAAGTCCCCAGGTCCCCATACAGTGTATGCACACATTAATCACAGATACCATTCACATATATAACCTGTAATGAAGAATAAATCATTGCCAAATGGCAAATATAGTGATAATTAACTATTAAGCAATGCTAACCACAGCACAGCTCAAGTTAGTAAGCAATGTGTAGGGGAGCCAATACAATCTGCATAGTGGTACACCTCTTTAAGCAGTGCCAACCTTATGTAAGCAGGGGTGCCCATAGCTTAGCTTTTTCAAAACTGACCAATCATGGTAAAGTGCAGGAAAATGGCCGTATTTAAACCCCACAGGCGGGAATACTTCTCATAACTGGTTGTAGCTGCCTAGTGCAGGCAGAATGGCTGGTGTGGGTGAAGGCACTCAATTTAGAGCACAGTGCTGGGGCATCCAGGAGTCAAAAATCATGGTATGGCTCCTGGTAAACACCATGATCAGAGACTACTGCAGGGCCAATACCAGGGCTCACAGTATAAAATGGAGGCCTGGGACAGTCTTGCCTGCGACCTCACCAGTGCCATAGGTATCCCCCAGACTGGTAAGCAGGTCAGGCACCACCATGCTGACCTGAAGCGGTGGAGGGGGGATGTACTGGAACAGTGGGTCCAGGAGTCTCGGCAGATGCCCAATGCTCCAGTACTAAGTACTCATTCTACTAAGTAGTAAATAATTGCCTAGCTTGTGTATACTATGGATAGGTATGGCTAAATATCACTGCATTTCTCTGACAGCTGCAAATGAGCATGCTGTGAACCAGCAAGCTCATGATGCTAGGCTGCAAAGGCTGTGTCACGAGGCAGGTTAGTAATCAGTCTGCATGTACTGTCATATCAAAAAAATAAAAGAGCCTTGGAAAGTGTTGTACCAGTAGAAATAAATGTGTAATAGTCTGTGAATAAAGGTATAACCCCTGGAGTGCTTCTGTTTACTCTTCTCTCATATGTTGGCAATCTGTTCCATACTATAAATAGTACTGTTGTTTCTTAAGCATTGTCACCCACACCGTGGTATGCAGATAAAATGGTTATGAAGTCCTGCATAACAATGTTGGAAGTGCCAAGAGGTCAGTCATATCATACAAGTTAGGGAGACTTAGAAAACAGTCAAAAGCTTTATATCAATTCCCTGATAGCACAGTGTCCTGTGATATTAGCTATAATTTTTGGTCACACACAGCAGGGGTTTGAATCCTGGGAGTGCTACTAAGTTGTATGCATAATCATACCGCACAACTGTACAGATTTTGATACAATGTTCAGATAGAAAGCTGTATGCATAATTACACCCAACAGTACAGAATTTGCTAGAATGTACAGATTGTATGTTGTATGCATATTCATACCCCACAACTGTTCCAATCTGTCCAGCATGTCCAGATAAATGGCCCATATCATCAGCTTGGTACCCTGTTCCCCTGAAAATCCACCTCACCCAAAATGTATGACAGCAATTATCAACATATGTTGCATTAACACCTACAGCCTGTCACGCCTGTATGTAAGACACAGGTCACGTATATAATAATTTATAAACATACCAATGTACAATATAAGGCCATTGTGTAGTGTAATAATACATGTAAGGGAAAGATCACTGCAGTGACTAAGAATGTTGTGAAAACTACAAGGATATATTAGTTGTTAATTGAACTCTCCCTCTCACCCCTACCATATGTGCATAATAACCCAATGACACTCCTCAACTGGTATGTGTACACTCCAAACTTATGTTGGGACATATGTCCTAATAGTTTAGAAATATTCACATTTGTTTCAATGCATGTGCCATGTTAAAATACACCCATATTGGTGGCCTGTTGCCATCAATGAAACCTGCATGCTCCTGTAATGGCCACTGTTGTTCCATATATGCATGTGTTCTTCTTGCTCTGCAACTGTGTTACATCTGGAGTGTTGGGTTAATGGGAATACCTATGAATGCTATTATAACTAATCATGAATGCTGTTGACTGTTACTAACCCATATCTGTCATAAACCTGCGACAACACAGCTCGTATGGGAAGGGTGGTCCCAGCGGACCCACCTGTCCCACTTCAGCTGGCCATAGCACCGAGCACCAGCACATCTGGGTCCCAGCCTGGGACCTCCTCCTCCATGGACCCTGTGCCACCTTAGGGTGGAACCGCTGCAGGGGATGAGGCTCTCCCCCCTTGGAGCGGGCAAGGAGGGGAACCTGTCACCTGTCAAGAGGTCCGGGATGTAGTGCATAGGGAGCTCAATCTGGAGTAATGAGAGCAGCTATGCCAGCTTGAGGGTTGAGTAATGCTATTAGAGGGTGAGCCTGCCCCTCCTACACAGCCCCCAGCACAGCCATCTTCGGGGCCGTGAAGGTGCAGTGGTGACTGCTCATGGGTGGGGACATCAGTCCCACTGTTTCCAGTTCGGGCTCATGAGCTTGCGACTACCAAACAACCCTCCCCGTCCAAGGTGTTTACCCCCTCATGTCTCATATACCAGCCCTGTATGCATCTTGTGTGTCTTGTCTGTTAACCTACCCAACCTACCTCCTCTAATATACCCACTACCCCTCCCCAACATCCCACTCTCATCTGAAAAAAAAAAAAGGGCAATCTGTTCCCACAAAAAAATCCCGCCCCATACATAGCTGTCAATTTTGCACATGTGCCCACTGGACACATGTAATCTGGTCTAATTGGCATCACAATGAATATATGTTGTCCTCACCCCTCTCCCAGGGGTTTGAGGGTCCAAATGTACCTGCAAATATAGTGTATATGCACAGCTGTTGCTGTAGAAGAAATGGGCAGCTATGGACCTTTCCTCTTCCCTTCCTGCACATGACTAGCTATTTTCCCCACTGTCTTTCTCTCTTTGTGCCCCGTTTTTCACCACTTTCCTATCATCCCCTTTCTCTTTTCTTTTAAAGGAATTAGCATGGGGGTAAGTGGCAGTAATCACTGTTAAGCAGTGGTAAGCGGGTTTGTGTGGGTTTGCGTGTGGGTAAGCTATGCCTACACAGGTTGAAAAATTCGAAGCTAACTGACTGTAAGAAAACCGGTGGAGGTTGGCAGTGCTGATCATTGCGCAAATCCGTGCAAACTCACTTACAACTGCTTAAAATTGCCTTAATCACTCTGTAGCCAATGTCCCTTGTTCTGCCCAGCAACAAAATAAACTGCTTCTGCAAGACTCGAGCGCAGAAACATGAACTACATATACAAAGGGATTTGCCACTAAACCATGGCAGATATACATAACCTGTAGTTTGCGCAAACATATACTCCAGCACAATCAGTCAACAGTACAGGAAATGTATTAATATCATACCACACAACCTGTTAATGCAAGAAGTCTGGACAAAGTATGTCACACTGTGGGTACAAATAAGGATATATGTCAAATAATACTCTAATATACTTAAAATGTTGCTAGTTACACAGTCATATGTATTAGAACACATATGTAGAAGGAGAAAACACAAAAGTGTTGGCACTAGTTACTGACTTCAATGCTGCAGTCATTCATGACAATTGCCAAGTGAATGAAGAACAGGCCAAACTATGAGCCGAACATGCATGGACATATGGACAGATATATATCTGTAAATGTAGACAGATAAACAGCTATATGAAGATATATATATATATATATATATATATATATATATATATATGTATATATTAATGTATATGACTTACAAATAATCATATAACATTAATTGTATATAGATGCATACATATGTTCATATGTATGTATATTTATGTGTGTGTGTGTGTGTGTGTGTGTGTGTGTGTGTGTGTGTGTGTGTGTGTATATATATATATATATATATATATATATATATATATATATATATATATATATATATATATATAACCATATGAGATATATATATAGGTACATACACATATACACACACAAAAATTATCAGTAGCCATACATATATAGAAGTAGTGTGGAAGTACTGGGTGCAAAGTATATCCCTCAGCCACAAGCCCTTTAATTGCCACCTGTGAAATGTGTACTGTGGCAACCATTCCCACAAATGAGAATACTGGCATTAAACATATACCCACCCACAATTCAAAGGACATGACATGACACACAGGTATGCAAACACAGATAACCTTTATTCGTGTACTATACAATAATGTATGCCAGCACTTACACCACATAAGGTTTAAAAGATGTTATCAGTGATGAATGCAAGGCCCACACAAAACACTAGATGCAAGCAATGTGTATATATACCATACTATGATGTCCAGGCCAAGGCCTTCAATTAGTACAACAGTAGAAACAGGATTTGCCTTCAGGATACGTAACAATCAACAATTACAGTTGTAGTTCAGCAGCCTCCAATTACACCCTGTAGTCAAGCCCTAGGGGGAAAAGTAGCACTTGTGTTAATGTCACAGTATCTTGTACATAACATTTCTTAACCTAACATTGCACTATCACACTGAATGACCTATGTCTTAACAGTTATATCCCTGAAAAGGTGTCACAGCCTAGGTTAATGGCATTGCCCCCCCCCCATAAAAGGCTGTACAAGGGCAAGGAACACTGTGTACCACAGACTTACCTCTGGAATTTCCAAGGGCACATATGTGTTCTCCAGCTGTTGCTCCCATATATGTGGACTTGGCCCAACAGTCGATGTGGGAGTCCATGACATGACTGGGATGATAGCAGTAATGTTAGTGGTAAATAATGATAAGCCATTATCTGACAACCCTTTCTGTATCACAGTAGGACAAAGACTGGCATATATGTGGAGGACAGAGGCAGGAACATAGGGCCATATTTGCATTATTGCTGTTACACACCCTGGAAATTGCTGGTTGTTACAGGATTTGTTGCAACATACCCTTATGCAGGAATACGACATTGAAATACAAATGGATGTAGCCATGTACTGATAGCACTCAACAGACAGAATGCCACTGATACATCTGGGACAATACCTGTGTGGTGCACAGACAAAACCTAACAGCCAATCCCCCTGGTATCATATGGATAGGCCCATAGTTGGGAGCTATGCAGACAGACAATATTCCATGGAAAAGTACCATGTACACAGAAACCCGGTAAGAACAGCAAGACACAATGCACACAAAAACACTACTCACACTGTCTGTAGGTCCGGAACCTTACGCAAATGCGAATTTGACCTGAGTCTGCAGGTTCTGCTGTAAGAGGTATTGCTACCTGCTGTCTGTAACACTGATGTCCACATACAGGAAGGATGTCATCCATACTTGAAAGGTGAAGAGACAATGCCCACAGAAGGCAGCATTTAAAGTACAGGGTTGGCACGACAGTGGTTATCTGAAGTACTACACAGCAGGCTACATGCAATTAGCAACTGGTGCACACTGAATGGTGCAGAGGCCACCACCTGATCATGTGCAATGCCAACAAAAGCATGCTGCAATCTATTCATACCAGCTCATTCACTCTACTGGAGAGACTGAGAGAGAGAAAGACCTCAATAAAGTCACAAAGCTCAGGGTTGTGTTACAGTGGAAGAAACATAACAGGTATGTGAAACAGATATGCAATTACTTGCATGTAGTATATGGCATAGAAATAGGATGTATAATGTGAAAGGATATATTCATCAGTACTTGTTCCTGTAATGATGCTCTGCTCAACAACTGCACTGGACAATAGTGTCAGTCCCTGTGGGCAGTGGGACATACCTGTCAAATGTGCAGATCAGCAGTGAATGACAAAGATGTGACCCATGATATCTGTGTTCTGTAAATTACTGTGGCCAATGGCTGGTGAGGGTATTAATACTGCCATGATAGACACATGGGTGAGAGACTGCACCACCTGCAGGACAGTCATGTTAAAGTGTAGCATAGCATGCCCAACTGCCATAGCAGTATAATATGCTTATCTAAAGTCTGTCACCATATATACCCCCTAATGTTAGTCTGTGTTCACATGTGACACCTGTCTGTGTTGAAGCAAGGCAGAACAGTTCAGCTGTGAAGTAAAGAGAGTTACGTGAGTGTGGACCAGATGTTTGTATGTACCCCACATACAGATACATATATGTGTGATACATATTAATATGTCTACAGAACCTCGGACAGTTATACATATATATAGGTATATAAACAACACATAAAGATAGCTACACATATATTCATATATATATATATATATATATATATATATATATATATATATATATATATATATATATATATATATATATATATATATATATATATATATATATATATATATATATAATACATGTCCCCTGCCATGACATGTCTGATTGAACATCACACATCAATACACAACATATCTACACACCAGTACATGACTGCAAGATGGAATGTGGAGTGTGGTGTGTAACCCATGTTGGGAGCACATTACAATTGTTTGAGAAGGTGGGATATATATGTTGGTGAAGGGTATTAGGAACATAGTGGTATGTAGGTCTGGTTGGGTGACAAACAAGACAGCATACAGGGCTGGTATATGACACATATGTTGGTTAAAAACTGTGGATGGGTAGTTATATTTGGAATGTGGAGGCCATTGAGCCCCCACATGGGAACAAAGGGAACATGGTGCCCACCCATGGACAGTCACGACAGCATCTACATGGTCATTCAGGTGCCTGGGCTGTGGGCTGAGCAGGAGGACCATGCATGTCGAACCTTGTGTAGGTGTACTGCATGCCTCCAGGTGATGTAGTACATACCCCATGTCTCTGTGGAGCTCCCTATGCACAAGACCGTGGACCTAACTGGGTGATAGACATATATCTGTGTGTGCTCCATGGGGGGGGACACCATCCCCTGAGGTGGTTCCACATGAAGGTAGTGCCGGAACAGTAGATAATGAGGTCCCATGGTGGGTCACAGATGTGATGTGTACTGGTAACATGTGCACATTAGGTGGGAGTGGTGTTCCTGCTGGCAAATAACCCCTACACATACTGGTGTGTAACTGTCATGGAACATATGTGGGTTGTAATAGTCCACACAATCCCAGAACATGTCCAACAGCATGCATAGATTTCCCCAATATCACAGAATGGCTGATGTGTAGCAATCACATAGGAGGCATACCACATGCATATGTGGAAACATAGTAGCAGTGACAATGGCATGCAGGTGAAATACTCTGTAACAGCCCAGCAGCTCTAGTTTCCCCACAGAGAGCATGTCTATAAACACATAGCAAAAAGTGTTTTACAATACAATATATGACCCAATGGTATATATACTGGAGAAATACCACTAGCGTTGTGTGAACATTAAGTTGGAGCTGATATGGTGGTGGGAGACTGATATGTGTATTGTATTATGGTAAACTTGCCATATGAGTTACTCAGATATATTTCCATCATTATGCCTTTCAGGGACTATGGCGCACCCGAGGAATCCTGCCTACAGTGCCGCTGAGGATGAAATTATAATCACCAGCATCATCCAGCTGCTGTTCTCACGGACAAGCCAGGAGCAGCATGAGTGAACAGTCATGTGGAACAATGTGGTCTGCAGGGTGAATGAGGTGGGGGTGCAAAGCCATACATTTGAGCTGGTCCACCACCATTGTAGTGACCTGCTCCGCCATGTACGTCATTGTGCCACTGCCATGTGGGTTGACCACCTTGCAACAGGGGGGGCATAACATCCACCCCCCCCTCACCAGAGTGGAGGAGCTGCTCATGAGCCTGGTAGCACCTGCCCACCCACAAGAGCTACAGACATATACAGTCATGGAGGTGGGTGCTACACACACACACCAGACATGGAGCATGCAGGTAAGGTTCCAGGGCATATCAGTAGACTACTGTAGTGTGTGCATCTGAACAGGTAGATCATGCATATGTGAGATGTGGAGTCTGTTGCTGTGTAGTACTGATAAGCATTAATGCATAATCTGTAGTACTGTGGAATTCAGTTATTGTACTGTAATATTGCATCCACCCTGTAGCAATGCCACAGCTGTGGCCACTGACATCAACTCTATCTCATCTCATTGTAGGTACCTCTGGGATACCAGCAAGGCAGCACCTGGATGCCAGTGAGTATGGTTTAAGGTTATGCTTGGCAATTCACTGTGCATGTCATAGCTAAGGTGTAGGCCATGTACACATCTAACACACCTACCCATAATGCATGCTGTACATGTTCACTGACAGAGCACACACCTCACTAATGGGTTTACCAGCCTCAAACAGATGGGATATACAGACTATCTCAGACAACTGTGGCTACACTCCAGTGCACATTGCCCAGGCACAGCCGACATCTGCCTAACATACACAGCTATGTCATACACAGAGCAGTTGAACATGCTGTGCATAAAGACATCCCATTCCCTCTGCAAACACATGCTCCAGAGTCCTAAACTTCATCAACACATTACACAGAACATAATGGAAGGATAGGACCCTGTCATGGGGAATTCCCATATTCTGGAATGGACTACCCATACATGTCAGGCAATGCTACTCATTGGCCCTCTTTACAAAAATACTTGACAACTGGATGGGAAATGAGGAATTCACCCTAGGTAGTATGTCTGTGCCACAGCCTGACAGGGGCACAGGGGAATAACATTAGTGGATGGTGCATGGCTGGGAACCCCTGTGACTAGGCTTATGTAGGCCTCAGGACCAATAGACCAGTACTCACCTATAAATCTATGTGTACCACAGGCAACATCAGCCAGGGCTCAATAATGGTCAATAATGGTCTCTACACTCACCATAGGTACAGTACATTGTGTATGTAGTAGGTCTAATGGTAGTCTATCACTCATACATGCACCACTGATGATGACATCTGTGAATACACATCAACCATTCACTAAACACATGTCCACATGTAATCCAGAAACACAGAGAAGCTGTGAGCAGCAGCGGACACACAACTGACACGCAGATACACATCCTGCAATGGTGTGTACACCTGTGAGGTATGGTGCACAGCACATGCCAGGGTGCTGAACAGATGCACAGCAATGCTATGGACATGGGTTCCAGGGAGAGGGCCATCACCTACTAATAGAAGCCATGCATCACAGCCATGTTTAATGTTGGTAATGGGGATTGACTACAGTTGCACTGCATGCTGTTGAGCACCATGTACTGCATGCTAACATGTTTGTAATTACAGGTTTGTGTGTGATACTGTACTGCACCATCACCTGCTATTGTGTGTGTTATGGGGGTGCTGGAGCTGTCTGTAGGTGCTCTCTGGTGGAGTGTATGGGTTGCCATGTATGTCAACTGCATGTGTGTATGTCTGTGTGTGTGGCCATGTCTGCACACACACATGTATGTGTGTGTGTGTTTGTGTGTGTATACTGTTTAGCAGTGATGTACAGGTCTTACAGTCTGTTCCCTATTTTCCCCTCACAGGTGGCGAGGTGGGGCTGGGTCCCTCCCACAGGGAATCTGATGTCACTGATACAGACAGTGACCATGAGGATAGGCATGTTAAGGCACAGGCAGGGTCCTCAGGGGCTGCCACTAGGCCACTAATTGACATCCCACACGTATCCACCTCATCAATGCACACAGTCACACTGCCTCTACATACCTCATCATCACTGTCCTTAGTTGAGGGACAGTCTACAGTTGGTATTGGCCGGGACAGTGTGGTATCTATAGCATTTGTGTCAGGACACAGCAGCCATAGTCAGATGTCTGGCGGGGTATCACATAGGCAGATGTTCAGGGGTGCTCATCGGAGCACTGCTGGTCATCACTCCCCTGGCAGACGTGCCACATCTATATCAACCACACTCATGTTCCAGGCTGTCATGGAGGCACAGGCATGAATGGAATGGTACACCAGGCAGGGTCTAAGGGCACAGAGAGCTCATCACACCTCTGTAACTGACAGCATCCATGACCTAGCAGGTGCCATCTGTAATTACACTGAGGTTATGGATAGATGGTGGAGTGAGACATTGGATATCATCCACAATGTCATGTCCATGCATCAGGACAGGGTGGGATAGCTGCGACAGCCATGTGGACGTATGCCAGCAACACCAGCAGCTGGAGATTGCTGTGGACATCCCACCAGTCATGTCCACAGACCGTCATAGCAGACCACGTGCACATGGCCTGGCCAGTCCCAGGAGGGACCTGGATCCAGTGGACACCTGTCAACCTCAAGGGACAGTACTCGATCTGGCTTTGTACCTGATACTGCCTGTAGCACCCCTGCCAGGCACAGGTCCCGTGTTCATGGCCAGAGAAGGTGAACTGCAAACCCTGCCAGGTACAGTCTGCAGCTGTCTCACAAATCCCCGTATAGGGCAGCCACATGGTGGAACTGTGTGCATGCAGATACACACATAAACAACAAACCTAGGGCAACCCCATACCTACACACATGACATCACTAGTGGCCCATAACAGTACTCAGCCCCCCCATACACACACACACACACACATTTTGTCAATTGTATGGCTAAGCCTAGGCCTCTGGCAAACCAACAACACACCCTGTGCATATAATGATACCTGTGCCACTCCCTGACATCCATAACATCGATGCAGGGACAGCTAACATGGTGCTGATGCACAGGGTGACTGTACAACAGTGTAGCAATGGAATGATGTGTAACATGTTGTCAGCAGTAAAGTGAATTGCTAATATCTTGGAAGGTGTAGCTGTGCAGCCATGATGCATCAGAGCTGTAATTAACAATATTGTATTGTTGTCACCATTATATATTCTGATTGTGTTGTGTTTGTCCATGTGCCACATGGATGATGGGTGTAGTGGTGTCTGCAGGCCTTCTACAGTGGACACCAGTAAGTGTAGTGGGTGGTACACATGACATGGCTGGGTAAAATGCACAGAGCCTTTGGTTTGGATGCAGTACAGGTACAAGACTGTACACATGGAGGTATGTCCCCATGCAGGCAACACATCTGTTGCACATGTAATCCCACCAAGACAGGATAGGTACAACCACACATTGCTATATATGCAGTCTGCAATGTGGATGACACTGAACATGCTAACAGCAGGGTGTATGTCCCTCACTCCACTCTACTGCGATCCTCACCTCAGCAACATGTGTGTGCTAATGCCAGTGGCATAGCCCTACCCTTAGGAGGGTGTGAGGTGCTCAACTACTGTGAATGGTGTAAACAACAACTAACAACCTGATTACATACACTGTACAGTATTACAGACAGCTATGTGGAGGGATAGATGCAACAGTAACTGCAATAATGACGGATGTGTCCACAACAGCCACACCCAGTGAGTTATAGCAACCCCAGTAGTGCTGAACACCTCTACAGTGTGGAGGAGGGCATTAACACATCTATGACCTGGGAAGGACTGTATGTCCATGGGATGGCACCTGTGGAATGTTGGCATTTGCCAAGCAGTCTTGGTGGAAACATATTCTGTAAATGGAGGTAGATCCCTTAACAACTACACACATTCCTACATGTGGGATGGTGTACAAAAGCCTGCTATGATCTACATAGGCATTGTGCACCTCCTAACCCTCATCAACACCTGTCACGATTGGGTCAAGGAGGTATACCAGGTTCAGGTTGTATTATCTACCTTTGAAAAGTCCAACATTGGCAGGGTCCCTTGTGTTAAGATTACCAGTGACATTGGTCATGGGTTCATTGTTGATATGTTCCATGTCCCTGCAGACCAGGGTCATCAGGCTACTGGGTGGTAGTTACCAGCTGACATGGTGGATTTGTGGTTGTCCTTGCCAACATTGGTGAATCCATTGTCAGGTGTAGGCCTATTGGATTGTATGAGGGATCCCAGCTACTTACTGCGCCTGCCCAGGTGATATGCACAAGAATGACACTTCACTTGACTGTACTGCATGATATGTTAGTAATGCCAGCCTGACATTGTGGGATGGAGTACTGTTAACATGTACTGTCCATCTTGTGTAGGGTCCTAGTTATGGGATATGCTAAGGTTGATAGTGTACTGCAGGCCAGACATGTTTGGCTGGGGGGGATACCTATCCGTGCCAGATGTATATTGTTTGGGGCTCTCTAACCCATCAATGTTGCATGTGGACATATATGTTGTGGTTACGTTCCCAGTTTAATCTACAGATGTATGTCCATATATATCTATATAGATATATATGTGTTCACCTTTGAAAGGGAGACAATCATTTCTTTGAATGGCCCTTTCTGCAAAATCAAAAGGGCCAATTGGTCATTTCTTACTGCACCACAGTTCAAAACACAACAATTCTAAAGGCACCTTCGCTGACTCTCAATCGGCAAGTTGGAATACATATTGTAATGCAGGGGGGCATGCCCCCTGCACCCCCATCTGGGGGGCTGGGTCTCCACAACCCCCTACTGTGATATACTAGCTTCGAGTTCACATTACAGTGGGGAAAGGCAAATATTCCCCATCCCGACTATATTGCCATCCGCACCCAAATTGCCAAATCTGTAATGAGCGAATGCATAGGACATTCGTTCATTGCACATTATATGCATTTATTGCAAGATTGTGCAATGTTGAGAACATACTTTTGGCCTTCCAGCTTTCGGAGACATGGATTTTTCCCTTTGA